>NW_005187975.1:48128-50054 GCF_000239375.1 Pundamilia nyererei
TGTCCAAGTACGCCTGGAGCTGGGAGAGAACTAGTCTCTCCAGGATCTTGGACAAGAACGAAAGCTTAGAGATCGGTCTGTAGTTTGAAAGGTCATAACAGTCAGAGTTTCTTTTTTCAAGAATCGGGTGGACTACAGCATGTTTAAAAGCCAAAGGAACACAGCCTGAGAGCAAGGAAAAGTTCATAAGAAATAGGATACTAGGTTCAATTACATCAAAACAGTCCTTAGCTATGCGAAATGGAAGAATGTCAAGCACAGTATTGGTGTTATTCATTTGATCAACTAGCCACTTAAGAGACAAAAGTGACACAGGCTCAAACTGGTGGAAAGTTGAAATGCACTCAGGAATGGGAAGAGGACATAAAACAGGGGGAAGGGAGGACTTAAGAGATGTGATCTTATCTAAAAAGTGAATTTGAAATCGCTCACAAGAGCCCAAGAATAAATTAAAGGCATCTCTGGGGAAGGGTTAACCACTGAGTTAAAATTTTTAAATAAGGTGCGGGGGGTATGGCCATTGGCCAGGATGATTTTGGACAAGAAGGACACTTTGGCCATTTTAGCAGCACTTTGGAATTTTAAGCGGCTAGTCCGTAGCATGTCGAGAGAAACCTGAAGTTTATCTTTTTTCCAACTTCTCTCAGCGCCCCGACACACACGACGTAGAGCGCTCGTAGTGTCATTAAGCCAACACCGAGAGTAGGTTCTGGGGCGCTTCATTTTAATAGGGGCAACAGTATCAAGGATAGAAGAAAATAATGATAACAAGGTATTAGCACAGTCATCAACCGAGCGGAAAGAACAACAGTCGGGAGTGACAGATGCAGAATCGAAGGAAGACAGAGAAGTTTGACACCGCTTCAGCGTTAATTACAAGTAGCGGGCAAAGGGGAGCCGCAGGATATAGTTCATTAGTGCATAAGCCAGTATCAAATATAACTGGGAAATTATCCGAGATCCCAGCATCACTTATAGCCTTGATACAAATGTCCAGACCATGTGAAAAAACCAAGTCCAAAGTATGTCCATTAACATGCGTTAGGTCATTAACCCACTGAGCCAGGTTAAAAGAGTCAGTTAAAGCAAGGAAGTCTTTAGCAAATGGGTCATCCTTTTACAGCAAGTGTGTATGTTAAAATCACCAACAATGAGAACACAACCATACTTAAAAACAACGGAGCCTAGGAGATCAGCAAATTCTGTGATAAAATATTTGCTATATTTAGGCGGTCGGTAAATCACCATGCAGAGTGTGGTCATGGATGCAGTCATCTCCAATAACTGGACTTCAAAACTAGAGTAGGTAGGTGAGGGTAGCTGCCGAACTGCATATGAATTTTTAAAAACCGAGGCTACGCCGCCACCCCTACCAGCAGTGTTGGGGAGTAACGGAATACATGTACCGCCGTTACGTATTTAAAATACAAAATATGAGTAACTGTATTCCGTTACAGTTACAGTTTAAAAAGGTGGTATTCAGAATACAGTTACTTTGTTGAAATAAATGGATTACACTGCGGTACTTTCCTGTTTCATTTTGTTGCGGGTCAGGACTGTTTGGGTTTTGTTTGACAGCTACGTTCTGTTGTTGTTACGGTTGCCATGGTTACAGGGCGACGCTCTCTCTCTCTCTCCGCGACTGTGTGTTTCCTGGGTGAGAGAGTGCCTTTTCGTTGTTGTTGTTGTTGTTGTGCTAAGCCAACAGGCAGAATGCTACAAGCATAGCTCTAAAGAATGTAGCATCATGGGCAGTATAGTCCGTGTTGCTGGGAGAATGGACTGCCATACACGTTATGGGTCTGTGAGTGCGAGGAGGGAGAAAAAGGGCAGTGGAAAGGTACGAGTTGTCATCGAGGAAAAACGGGAGCTGGAAGCATGTAAATATAATAATAACCACTTCAGCCAAGAAGAGTGCCTGACGAG
>NW_005187975.1:50372-56200 GCF_000239375.1 Pundamilia nyererei
TTGAGTAACGTAACGGAATACGTTACAGAATACATTTTGGGGCATGTATTCTGTATTCTGTAATGGAATACATTTTAAAAGTAACCTTCCCAACACTGCATACCAGTAAGCCTTGGTGAGCTAAAAGCGACACAGTCCAATGGAAGAAGTTTGGTAAAAGGGATAACCTGCCCAGGACAAATCCAGGTTTCAGTCAGGAATAAAGCATCAAGCCCATTATTGGAGAGGAAGTCATTTAAGAGAAAAGTCTTATTGACCAGCGACCTGACATTAAGCAATGCCATCCGTATCCTAGGGGCTAAATCGCCACGGGTGGTGCGTCGTAGGACACTTAGGTTGCTTCGGCAAACGCCGCGTCGGAGCGATGTTATCCAAACCCGAGCAGGAAAACATGCCACAGGAAGGGCAGGGTAGACTTCGTGGTCAGCCGAGCAGATCCAACGGTGGGTGAGCAACTTAGCATCAGAGCACTCCTGGGAAGGAGGGAAAAAAGATAAAATATCCAGGCTGGCATGTGGGTAGCCTGTGGCTCTGGCTTTAAAGTAGACCCTAGACGAATGCAACGGCCACTCCTTCTACCGCGTTTCCTGTAGCGTTTCTTGTGTAGATTAGGAATAGGGTAGGTGGAAGAAGCCGGTCGGAGGGTCCAGTTGGGGCGGAGTGGCGTCACCCAGGTTCCAGCAAGGATCAGCCTGAGAGGAATGGGAGAGTCTTAGATTTAAAAGTGTTTGCCTATCGTATGTAATCAGTGCACAGCCATTAGATGAGCATGCAACTAAAAGGATAAAAAGATACAATGCCAAGGTCCATAAAAGAGCGTAGAGGGGGTAAAAAGCAGCAAAACAGATACAGCCGAGGACGGCAAGCCACGTACACCGGCGCTATCTTTCCCTCACTGTACCAAACTGTAGGTACAATCCACTGCACAGCACTCTTTTTGCGGAACTGTAAACACAACTCACTGCTTTACACTTAATTTCCAAATGATCAACACACTCCTAGCAAGACTATACACATTTATGGCTATTATTTACACTATTTTGCCAACTGTCTGGCACACTGTCACATGTGAAAACTGTTTTAGATAATTAGTTCAATTTGCAATCAGCCTAAGCACTATAAATAAGCTACAGGTAAGCTGTCCGTGTGGAGTACAATGGAGGGAGCAGGAAGAGTGAGAATTAGAGGAGGCCGAGGAAGAGGACGTGGAGGTGAAGAAGTAGGACGAAGAGGACAACACGGACAAGGAGGTGACGTTAGAGGAAGAGGACAAGGAGGAGCAAGAGGAGAACGAGGAGAGGGAGGAGGAAGGGTAAGAAGAGTAAGAAATAGAATTACTGATGACATCAGAGCTACAATAGTGGATCATGTAATCAACCATGGAATGACCCTGAGGGAAGCTGGCCAACGGGTTCAGCCTAACTTGAGCCGCTACACTGTAGCAAGCATCATAAGGACATTTCGAAATCAGAGTCGGTTAGTACAGTCACTTTGCACTAAGATTTGTAGCACTGCCATATGCTACTGAAAAACACAACAATACCATAGATGTAAAAATACTGAAATTGTTACCAGATGCTGGGGGCAGAGGAAGAATGCTCACTGCAGACCAAGGAACCCATATAGTCAATATAGTGATTGCAAATAATTCCATAAGGCTACACGAAATTCATCAGCGCATAATTGTGGATGGCACCACCTTCCAAAACACAAAATGTGAGCATTTCTGTATTAGGTCGTGTACTTGCCCACAACAGAATCCGAATGAAACAAATCTACAGAGTACCTTTCGAAAGAAACAGTGAACGTGTACAACAGCTGCGATATGACTATGTGCAGGTAAACTATAGTAGCATTGGTACTGAATCTGGAAGTGCATACTGTAGTGCTGTGCATGTGCCTGCTGTGCTGAATTTGTTTTGTCTTGTCTAGAGAGTGATGGAGCTAGAGGCAGATGCCATGGGTCATGAGCAGTTTGTTGTGGATGAGGCTGGTTTTCACCTCACTAAGAAAAGGAGACGTGGCAGGAACATCATTGGACACCGTGCCATAATCAATGTCCCAGGACAACGTGATGGTAACATAACTATGTGTGCAGCTATAAGTCAAAATGGTGTTGTTCGCCATCATGCAACCCTGGGCCCATATAACACTGCACACATTATTACATTCCTGGACGCCTTACATGACATGCTCACTAATGTTCAGAGACCAGAGCAGACCAGATACGTCATCATATGGGACAATGTTAGTTTCCATAGGGCTGCTTGGGTCCGCAATTGGTTTACAGATCACCTACTCTTCACTGTACTCAACCTCCCCCCATACTCTCCATTCTTGAATCCAATTGAAGAGTTCTTCTCTGCCTGGCGCTGGAAGGTCTATGACTGTCATCCCCATCAACGCATAGCCCTTTTACAGGCAATGGAGGAGGCATATGGGGATATTGACCAGCCATCATGTCAGGCCTGGATGCGCCATTCCAGAAGATATTTTCCCCGGTGCCTTGGACTAGAGGACTTTGCATGTGATGTAGACGAAATTTTGTGGCCGGAGAGATGACGCGATGTAGACTGATTGCTCTTTTTTCCTCAGGGAAAATACTAGTTTGTTTTGACTTGGAAATAAGCACTTGTGTTTGTTTTGATGTGTGTGAATAAACACCAGTACTTGAAGTTTGGATCCCTCTATGTTTACGGACCTATGACAAAAGTATGACCTCAAACTGACATAGCCTACCTTGTGCACAGAGAAAGCAAAAGCTAGATGTGTTTTTTTATTCATACTATCAGTGTGTAGTTGGTGCATTGTGTGCTTATTAATGTGATGGCTTGTGTTAACTGTTTGATATGAAAATACCATTTTTACAAAGGTTTGGAGAGTTAAGCAAGAGTTATTAGCTTTTGCAAGAAAACTACAATGTTTTGCTGATTTGGTGAAGGGTTTTATTATTTGTGTGTAGAGTTTTGCAAAAATAGGCAATAGTTACAAAGAAATTGCTTAAGCCATCAGAAACAACTGTAACACACTACCACTCAAAATTGAAAACACATGTTGCAACCTCTTCTTCTGCGTTTTGCTAGATTGAATCCAGCTTCATCCACAAAGATATATTCATGAGGCCTAACCATTGAGTCAAGCTCAAAGATTCTAATTTTAGTTCTGTAAATGAAATAGTATAATATATACATGTGCTGTATATACAAGTATACTTATAACTAAATGGTATTTTGTTTAGAATTGAAAGACGGCCACATGAGGGTGGAAGAACACACATGTGCTCACATCACCAGGAGACACTTATTGTGGATATGGTCCATCAGAATAATGCAATTTGACTGCATGAACTGCAGCAAGGGAATATAGATGACAAAATTTATTTTGAATCTCCGAAAAAGGAGAAGGAAAGGTTACAATGTCATAGCTCAACATGCCATTATTGAACTGCCTGGCCAGCGTGGTGGAAATGTAACTGTGCTGCCATCAGCAGCTATGGGGTTCTCCGCTGTCATGTTACTGTTGGGCCATACAACACCGAACTTCTAGCAACATTCCTGGATGGTCTACAGGATGCTTTGCTTGAGCACAGACATCGCGAGCAGGCAGAGCATCCCATATCATTTGGGACAATGTGACCTTATTTTATGCAGTTAAATGTTATATGTGCCTTGACTGCATAAAATAAGGTCCTGGATAAATTATGGTGCTTTAAGTGGATTCCATACCTATGGCCAATTTAGAATTAAGTTAACCTAATAAACATGACCTTGGACTGTAGAAGGAAACTGGAGCCAAGCAAAATCAAGCAGGTGTGGTCAACCATGCAGGGTTACGGCTTGTAAGCAGGGGTGGGGGTGGGGGTGGTTCTGTATAATTATTAGCTGGGACTAGGATTTTGGCTGTGAATCCTTTAAAGCGTGTGGATTGCAGGTAAATTGAGATAACTCAAATGGAGATCTGTGGAGTTTGAACACTATGATGAAATTACAGACAGACGAGGGATTACACTGCAATGGTAATCTCTCATTTTAATATGTTTTGCTGAATCTATCCAATGTAAGTTCTGTTGATTCAAGGTCATAATGCTGTGTGTCCAGGAAAAAAAACTGACTAAATTATTTATTATAAATTATTTGTGTATATATATATATATATATATATATTAAAAACATACCAGACAAGTTAAAGTCTGCACCTCCTTGAAGACCTCACACCGATGGGCCTCTTTTCTTTTCTTCTACCCTCTATTCTTCATTATCTAATTCAAGTGTCAATTTTCAGCTGGCGCCTGCATTTACCCTTTCTTCTGCTATTGTCTCTGCTCAGCAGGGTGGGATGCCTCCCACTTAATCGTTGATCCAATTAATCTGAAAAACCTTTCTCTGCTTCTTTACAAGAATGATGGCCGATGAATAAAAATGTGCAACAAAAGAAGCAAGTTAAAACAGAGCAGTGTCAGTGATTGACACCGGAGCCAAAATGCCTGTTCATTGCCATTATGCCAGATCGAGTTATGGAACCTTAGTAGAGAAAGGTGGCCTTGATGAAAGAGATGAACATATCTAATTAACTTGGGTTAAATAAAAGTTTCCAGCTCCACACAAGTGAGTCAACCACCCCACAGCTTTTCATCATTTTGCCTCCTGGTAGGGCTTTGGAAATTGTGGGAGCTTATTAAACTGATGTCATTTTATCTTCATTCTGCAAAACACACCTGGCATTTCTATTTGCCATTTTCTCTTGGGTACACAAAGGGAACACTGGCTGCACTGCAGTACATTTCGGCAATCCAAGCAGGCCAGATGGGTTTGGGGTGCAGAAGTCTGCAGTTACATACTTGTCTACATGTTCAAGCCCAGTCCCCAAAACACTGGGAGTTTGTGTAATGTGTTTGTTTTTTTTTTAAAAACAAACGCAAATGGAGTGCAGTGATTTCCAACTCATATTTTATTAACAGCAGAAGAACACAGAAAATGAAAAAAACAAAAAACAAAAAATCGAATTTTTAAACTAACAATATGTACTGTTTAAAGTGGGACTTTTGGTCATTTTGAATTTGATGGCACCAACTTGTCTCAAACATATCTGGGTACGTGAATGAATACCACTGTGTATCATCCCCTCTTCTTTGCAATATGTAAACATCTGGGAATTGAACAAGTGCTGCTGGGCTTTTGAGAACTGAATGTTGTCCAAATGTCCAATATTTGAACCAGCCCGAATCCACCATAGCACAATGTGTACCCCTTTGGCACTTTACCGACACGCTGTACATCCCTCTCCGACCAGAGGAAGGTGCTGCAAGGCAAGCCACATGGATCACTTGTCCCAGTTCCAATTCAATTCAGTTTATTCCATTTTATTTAAACATGGACATATATAATAACATGGACTGAACCACCACTCACAACCACTAGCACTTGATATAGCCTCTGTAGAAATTATCCACATATCTCACTTATCTTAACTGCACTACTGTATAGTTCTGTGTAAATAATCATTGTGTACATACAATAATTTTTAATCCTACAACTGTTTATAACTTGAATAGTTCACATTTCTGTATAACTGTATATCTCAGATTTCTGTAGTTTTTTATTTCATATTTATATCCTGTTCATAGCCTGTACATAGCTTGTACTCACTACAGCCTGTACATACTTATAGTTATAGAATATTCATAACATACTTCATACCATGTACATTATAACATACCATAATAGACCCATTTCTGTAATATACTTACTAGGGGTGCAACGATATTCGTATCAATATTGAGCTCGTTAACGGAGATTTGCCGTGTTGTGGCGTTAAGGTCATTTCAACGA
>NW_005187975.1:84013-88724 GCF_000239375.1 Pundamilia nyererei
AGAGCACATGGATGATACAGCAGAGGATTGGGAGAATGTCATGTGGTCAGATGAAACCAAAGTAGAACTTTTTGGTATAAACTCAACTCGTCGTAAATATTAAACATTATTGTAAAATCTTAAATAACACTGCCCCTAGCTATTTAACAGAACTTCTTCATTTGTATAATCCTAAAAATCCTAAGATCTTCTAACCAGATGCTCTTAATGCAACCTAAGTCTAGGTTGAAAACCAGAGGTGATCGTGCCTTTGCTATTGCAGCTCCTAGACTGTGGAAAAACCTCCCTATTGCCTTTCGCTCTTCTGAGACTGTTCAGTCTTTTAAATCTCGTTTAAAGACCCATCTTTTTACTCTGACTCTGACGTAAGATAGTTTGATTATCATTTGGTTGGTTTCTATGTTTGTCTCGTCTTGTGTTGTTGTTTGGTAAATTTGTCTTATTTTATTTATTTCCTAACTTGTGAAGCACTTTGATCAAAACTGTTGTTTTTAAATGTGCTATATAAATAAATTTTGATTGATTTTATTGTCATTTCATCCATGTACAGTGGTACAGTACAGAGTGAAATGAGACAGCATTCCTCTGAGACCCTGATTAGGTAGAGGATCATTAGGGGGTCCATTGTCCCTCTTGGTGGGTTACTCCCACAGAGCTTAAATCTGGGACTCTCCACCATTGGACCCTAGAACTGAAGAAGCTTCTCAGATGAGAGGTGAAATATCTTCAAGCACTTAAGAAGTCCAGACGCTTTTTGTTCCAAGCTCCTTAGACTTTAAACTAAGTTGTTTCAGCTATTTTGACTATTAGCAGCTTCTCTGTTCTTCTGTTTATGCACATATGTTTTCAAATTAATTATACCACATTTAAAAGTAAGATTGTTTTGGCTTTTTATTATCAGAGTTGGTGCTGGAAAAACTCTGGACACGATTTTAATCACTTACAAAATATGCAATTTTCAATTGCATATTTTGATATTATATAAGGTATTGACTTAAATATTTAGTGACGAGAACCATGATGTTTAATTTTACATTACTTAGAGCAACATTGAGTATTTTGGTCTAAATAAACAAAAATGTGATGTCCACATATGTGGACGCCAGGTCCTAGGAGGTTAAATTAATACATATGTATTAAAAAAAATGCAAAATCATACTTTTTTTGTATAAACATTGCCCTGGTTTGTCTTTTAGTCAGTTGGGTTAACACTTGTATTCATATTTGTAACCCCAAAATTGGGTTTTATCTGGCAGACATGTTTTGCCCCTTATCTCAAGAATCACTGATTATCATATATCATATGGTCCGCCATTCATCTCTGGTTGATTCTAATAAGTCCATTTTCTTTCTCTTGCTTCTTTGTTTTTTCTCACTCTTCTCTTTTCTATATCTGTGCTTGTTTATTTCTGTTTTTTGTGTGTGGGACTCTATCTCTGGTTCCCGCCACTGCCCGAACACACCTGTGACAATCAACCAGCTGTTCCTGCTGATCTCATCAGTGAACGTCATTCTTCACCTGATCATTAAGCTACCTAGTTAGTGAAACCCTCACTCTTCCTGCTTTTGTGTATTCCGATCATGTCTCTGCCCTGTGCAGGTTCCCAGACTTCCTTCCCAGTGAGAGAGTGTTGCCTGTAGTTATATTTGGGTGTTTGAATGCCCTTTTCCCCTGTACCACTACACCCCTTTTTTGCATTGTGTCATTGTGTAAATATTTCCACTTTAAATAAGCACATCAGAACCTGTGCTTGAGTCCACCCTGCCTGCTGGCCTTGCTAATGTCAAAAGACATAAAGAAACACCCTAACCCCTTCATATTTATTTTACACATTCCCAACATGAATACAGCACACTATGTGATGTATACATGTGAGGATTTCAGGAATGGTATCAAATTATTTTGAAGCTTATGCGTAAGTTCAATAAGGAAGATCCAAATAAGATCATAATCACTCATCTGCCTGCTTTCCTGGGTGTCCAGCTGTTTTTCTGTTCTTTAGATGACTGCCACTTTCCCACATTGTCAATCTCAATACTGAAATCATCATTTTAGTCCAATCATCTTCTTGGCCACCTTCTTTGAGCCAATCAGCCTCCACTTCATATGGTTTCAATCTGTGCTCTCCATCATTCCCCCTTTCAGACTCTCTTTTGTGCAACCCACCTCCTCATCATCCCCACCTGAGACACCTCAGCCAGAGCTCCATTCAAGGCTCAGTCTTCATCTTTACCACCATCAGCGTCTAGACTCCGGTGGGATTGTGTCCTAAATCCTATAATCACTGAGATTCTTTTCTACCATGATGGGTCATCGGGGTCTAATTCCCAAATACATCACCTTTTCTAATTCAATAAATCATGAACAATTCTTTCAGGTGATCTCTCCTCATTGAAGTTCTTTTAAATGCGTTTGGACATACATTAAACTGTCCCAGGTTAATAATACTGAAAGATGGCTATAGAAAGAGCCTATAGTCAGAGTTTACTCTATATCTTTTCTTTCTCATATCTTTAATGCAATACTCATTATAATTTAAAAAAGGTTACAAAATATTAACAACATTAGCACTGCTGTGATTATGTTGCTAGCAGTGTAATGTGCTCTAATGTGACCCTGACCAACACAAAACATTGATGCATGATTGGCAGACCTAAGTAACAGAGTGCTTCTCTTGTAAGAATGTAAAACTTACTTTTATCAGTGCATGAATTTCAACATTCATTTCTTTATTTGATAGAGACAGTAAAGCATGGAGAGAGAGAGGAAGACATGCAGCAATAGGCCTTGGGTCAGACTCAAACCCAAACCTGCTACTCAAGAGACACTCGCTAGACTAGTTCCGCCAGCTCCAGCTCCCGCACCAGTGCCCTCTCGGTTTATCCCGCAGACTCTAGGTTGTGTCCTCTGCCGCCCTTCATGAGGGAATTGGGCTGCTGTGGGAGTTTTCTGGCAGGACTCAAATGCAGGACTCAGAGTTGTGCAAGCAGAACAGGGTTTCTTTGTACAGCACCAGGTGAGATATGTACGTATATACAGTCAATGAAGGTTGAGGGTTCCAGGGGTCCAGAGGGAAGGTCCAGGGCTGGGCGGGAAAGCACTTGCTCACACTCTTCTTCAACCAATCCGTGCTAACTACTACACTCAGTCCAGAAATCCATGCTGTGCCTCACTCACACACCTCATGCATCCAGGCAGGGTCCAGGGAAACAGGTGGGAGAACAACAATTAGTAAACCATCCAGATCATCACGGGAAAGAAGCACCAGAAAAGAGCCGGGGCTACACTAACTGAAGTGAGTACAACAATCAAGCAAGGACCAACACTCCACTGAGACCTTAAATACTGCCAGGAGTAATCAGCTGGGATGAACAGCAGGTGTGTATGGTGTGGGCGTTGAATCCAGGATGGCACAGAACCCCAGGTGTCGCCCTGGCGGAGAAGGCGAGCACAACCACCAGAGCAGCATATGGCAGACCGTGACAGTTTCCTGCTATTCCAACATTTTCCCCAGGATTTCTGACAATGCTGCAAAGATTTCTAAAGTAACTGGCTGCCTTTGTGACTGTGCCCTGTGCTGAGTCCATCCATCATCCACAACTTTAAGGCAGACGAACTGCATTTTTTCACTGTACTTTTCACCACACTGATAAAGCGGCTCGGCAGTTACTTGGTCTCTGGCAGAGAGAGAGAGTTCAGTGTTGGAGGGGGTGAGATATTAATGCGTTGATAATAACCCATTCACACACACATTCACACACACATTCACACACTGGCGATAGCAAGCTACATTGTAGCCACAGCTGCCCTGGGGCGCACTGACAGAGGCG
Source organism: Pundamilia nyererei (assembly GCF_000239375.1). Taxonomy (NCBI): domain Eukaryota; kingdom Metazoa; phylum Chordata; class Actinopteri; order Cichliformes; family Cichlidae; genus Pundamilia; species Pundamilia nyererei. Next base: position 87,845 of record NW_005187975.1, read on the forward strand.
AGGCTGCCGGACACTGGCGCCACCGGGCCCTCTGACCACCACCAGTAGGCAACACGGGGGTTAGTATCTTCCCCAAGGATATTTGGCATGCAGCCAGGAGGCAGCCTGGGATCGAACCACCGACCTTCTGATTAGTGGCTGACCTGCTCTGCCACCTGAGCCACAGCCACGGGGTGGCTGTAGCTCATGACCTAGGACCTGTTATCATGACCTAGGACCTGTTTTCAATAAACACCAGGCACTTTCACTCCCTCCTCACCTCCACTATGACTGTGGAACTGAGCTATTAAATAATATCCTCTGCCTAATCCCTTGTTGCTTTTATGACAGGGAGATGAGTGGAAGACTGCTTTTAATGATCCTCTTGAACTTTTGTCCCTTTGTGAGGGGATACTCCCTCTAGGTTTAATTCTGGGACTCCCCACCATTTTACCTTAGAACTGAAGAAGCTTCTCGGATGAGAGGTGAAAAGTCCAGACGCTTTTCTTTGCAAGCTCCTTTGACTACGATGACCTGGATGACTGAGAACCTTCACAGACAGGTAATGTCATTCAGTTTGACCAATGCACTGGCAGTTTTCCAAGCATTAATTAATGATGTGTTGTGGAACTTTCTGAATCGTTTTCTATTTGTTTATTTGGATGATATTTTTTTTTTTTTTCAGTCATTGGAAAAACATATTCAGCAGGTTCGCAGTGTGCTGCAATGGTTGTTGGACAACAAGCTCTTCATAAAGGCTGAAAAGTGCAAGATCCATGTTGAGTCTATTCCTTTTTTTTCTTATACAGTGGGGCAAAAAAGTATTTAGTCAGCCACCGATTGTGCAAGTTCCCCCACCTAAAATGATGACAGAGGTCAGTAATTTGCACCAGAGGTACAC
>NW_005187975.1:90078-101124 GCF_000239375.1 Pundamilia nyererei
TGGATTTTTTTTTCACATTCTGTCTCTCACAGTTGAAGTGTACCTCTGGTGCAAATTACTGACCTCTGTCATCATTTTAAGTGGGGGAACTTGCACAGTCGGTGGCTGACTAAATACTTTTTTGCCCCACTGTATACTGAGAAAAAGGTTTAAGTTTTCGCGGTTTATGAAATACTACAACCAGATTACATTCCCACTTACCAAACTCACTTCTCCCACTCGAATTTTCCCGTGCTCACCTGAGGCTGATCAGGTGTTTCCTAGATTAAAAGAGCTATTTAGCACCACACCCATCCCTACCCATCCCAACACCTCCAAGCAGTGTACTGTGCAGGTGGACTCTGCACACAGCAGTGCAGGAGCAGTCCCATGCTCTCAATGTGACATTGTTTACACTCCTTACCAGTTCCCAGTCATCCCTGGTCACACATAGCGTTAGATGTTGTCACTGGTGTGCCATGCTCCTCAAATTATTCATTCCAACCATAGTTGATAGGTTTTCTAAAGCGCCCACTTCATACCTCTTACTATGCTTCCTTCAGCCCCACAAACTGCCACTCTACTTGTCAATCATGTTTTCAGACTACATGGGGTCCCCCAGGATATTGTCTCTGACAGAGGGCCACAGTTTGTCTCTCACGTGTGGAAAGCATTCTGCACAGCCTTGGGAGTAGAGTTGAGTCCTCAGGCTATCACCCTGAGTCTAACAAACAAACAAAACGGGCAAACCAACAACTGGAAGCTACCCTTCGTTGTGTAGCCGCCTCAAACCCAACTTCTTAGAGCTCACATCTAGCCTGCATTTGATATGCACATAATTTTCTCACCTCACAAATACTGGGTTTTCCTTTTTGAAATCTGTCTCGGTGACCAGCCACCACTGCTCCCTTCTTAGGAAACAAAGATCGCAGTATGTGCAGGAAGAACTACGCTGCAGTTGGAGGATTTGGCGACATGCCAGAGCGGTGCTCTGCATAACCGTCGACTCACAGATCGGAGGAAGACCCCAGCTCCTCACACCATTTGACAAAAGGTTTGGTTATCATCAATGCACATTCCTCTTTAATGTATGTGTACAAAGCTGGCCCAGTGCTTTCTAGGTCCTTTTGATATCCAGTGCATCATAAACCCGGTAAGGAGCAGCGCGGCTGATGTCTGGTGTCAGAGTACTGTCTCACACACAAGTGGTAATGTGTTAGTTGTGCTTAGTGTCCGATTCTATGATCGCCAAAGTATTTACAGGATCCCTTATACCTGTATTCCTTCCTCCAGCTTGCATCATTTTTTCCCAGCCACCAAACTACCTGCCTTTCTGAGTTCATCTCCCCCTGGATATCCATCACCCCATCTGCCTGCACCACCATCAACCCACACTCACCTCGCCTCAGCCACCAGTGTGTGTCAAGTAAGCTTGCCAACTCTCTTCTTCACATTACTCGTCTTCCGCTCACCATGCCCGTGCACTAACGACTTCTCTCTTTCGTTCCTCCGTAAAATGCTCGAGTATCTCCTCCAGCTGTACTTCCCAGTATTGAATTGTTACATTATTCTTTCACTGTAAATAAATCTGTTTCACTGCTGCTAAACTTGTCTGTGTGATCTGCTACCTGGGTCCACCCGAGTTACTCCTCACAACAGTTCTGAAATCAGTAACACACTTCCCCACCCACATCAGATATTCTCATTGTTTCTACACACTCTTTACTAATAAAGATATTTGCTCATATATATTTTCTCATTTCAGACCATTCTTTTTAAACCCTAGATGTGGCTGAGCTGGTCGATCAGACATCAACAACCACGTTCAATCATACTTTGTCCTAATGCTTGGCTTGAACTTCAGCAGACTGTCTTAACCATTAATGCTTTATGTTTCTGCTGAAGCAAAAGGATGATTAAATACTTTTTTTCCTGTCACAAGCAGTGAAGCCGGCATACCTAATAAAGTGATTGGTGACTGTATGTAGTGTGACTTTACTGGACTTTAAGGGGTGGTGAAAGGTTTTTATTCACTTATCACAGGGTTGAAGTAATTGACTACAAATAACAGCTTTGACTGTTATAGTGTCTTTTGCACAGGTGAAAACTGTTCTGAGAACAGCATTAAGAGTGGTCAGAATGACTTTTCTGCTATGAGAAAAGTGCCAAAGTACTTGAGAAAAACTGTATACAAACACCTTGATGAAGGGCACTTAAAATAATTAGGGAGATGTAATTTTAATGCAGTGCATTCACACAGAGTGTGAATTTTAAATAGAAGCACTTACATAGAAAGAGAAAAGTGTTTGTGTGAGTTGGTCAGTTGGGGGTGTAAAGCGCTTTGAGTGCTCAGTTAGAGTAGAAAAGTGCTATATAAGAACCTGTCAGGGTGAGTTGTGCAGCAGGCAGGGGTTGGACCCAAACGCAGGACTCTGAGACAGACAACCTAACGTACAGTGGCAACTTTTATTTGCTGGCAAAAATGAACTGAGAAACAAAATACATAAACACTAAAAATAAAATAAAAACTCAAACTAGGACTAATGATCTAAACTTGGAGTACATGACATAACCTGACCTGACAAGACAGAGAAGGACCCACAGCTAACATGGAGAAAGTGACTACAACAGAGAGAGACTGAGGACTTAAATGTACAGGCAGGATAACAAGAGGGTGGAGAACAGATGGAAACACAGCAGGGAACTGTGGCTTGGCAGGACATGGATGTGCAGGCAGGCCCTGATGGCATGCAGACCTCCAGCTCAGGCAGCGCAATGATCTCTGGCTGGCTGGGTCTGCGCAGATCTTGCAGCAGGCTCTGGTGGCCCTGACCGAAACAAGGTCTCACAGCTGGTTTCAGTGCTTGGTTCTACTTGGGCTGCAGGAGGCAGGGCAGGCTTGTCTGAGCCCCGGCTGGCGAAGCAGGATGATGGATGGGCTCACCAACTTACAGGTGATGTGGCCAGATGCTGGATGGGCTCACCTTTGCCTCCAACTGACAAAAAAGTATGCCCCAGTTTAATTACTCCCAGGGGTCCAGAGTTTACTGAGGCCTCCAGCTGAGCCTCTGAGAAGGCCCTGGGCAGAGTTTTAATCTCTGGAGGAGCCCGTTCGGCAAAATAAAAAACACGTTTCCCACACATGCATTAAAGAAAACATTATTTATGTGCCCACAATAAGTAATGTGTTACTGTAATCTGATTACTTTTTTCAAGTAACGAGTAAAGTAAGAGATTACTATTGAAAAAAAGTAAATTGATTACTGTTACTTTCCCATAAGCCTGCTGCGTTACTGCGTTACTAAACTGTGATTTTGTTTGTGAGAGTGTCTCATGACAATGATGTACGAGCGTGCGACGTCCATGGCAGCAACAGACGTGTGCAGATCAGCAATGGATAATACAGTGTGCAGGAGAGAGTACGACCATGCAGTGTTTAAAGCGTGGAAGTACTCACATTACTTTGAGTTTGAATCTGTGAAAAGTGACACAAACATTAGCGTCTGCTGTACACTCTGCGTGGCAAGAAAACTTTCTAAAGTGAAAAATTAAACTTCAAATCTGCTACGGGAATGTGAAACTCACAGAGAATTGTGTTTTACTTGCATCTATTTGAAAGAGTGAGTGTAAACACAAAACATGATTTTATTTTATATGCTGGAATATGCAAAACATAGGTTTAAATGTTAAACAAATTTCTTCAATAATTTCATATAATAAAATTTTGCTTGATGCAAGTGCACAAAGTTAAAAGATTAAAACGAATAAAACAATTTTTAGAGACTTTTTCATTTGATTCAATTTTATATGATGGATTATGCTGAAAAAATAGAATTGGGCTGAAAGGTCTACGGCTTTATAACGTATTCAGGTTGTATATTTTTAAAAGTAACTAAGTAATAAGTAACTAAGTACTCATTACTTTACAGTAATCTGTAAAGTGCACCACCTCGTCACTAACATGATTAACAGTATTTATAGGCAAAGGCCCCATTGGTTCAGGGATGCTCTGTGTAGATATCACTTTATCATTAGCTGTTTTTGAACAGCCAGGCAAAACCTTACTGTCAGTTCCCGAAATATAACAATCCATTTTACCATTGGTCGACTCGGAAAAAACAGACTCATGACATCTTTCTGGATTTTTCCACCTCAGCCTTAGAACTTAAAACAGGGTTAAACACAAAACATGCACTTGTCTTTATTTCTTTTGACTTGGGAGAAGCATGAGGAGGAAAGTCTCTGTCACTGACCCCCGCAGTTAGCTCTGGATTCTGATGGCTGTGATAAGTGCCGGTGGAGTGTAAGCCAATTCCTCTGGGGGGGCAGGTGCAGTGTTGACAGAGGTGGCTGAGGAGACTGTGGAGGCTGGCTCCTCATCCTCTGACCAGGAAAGGGGAAGGTGAAGATTGGCTAGGTCGAGGTAACACGGGCAATGTGGATTTGCTTGCCTGCTCTTCGAGTGACAGCATGGATGGCACAGGGAGTGCTAGTTCCCGGGCCTGCAATGCCTCCTTTATCTCCCTAAAGACACTGGGGATTGCAGGTGAGTCTGGGGACTGGTGGAGGCGGCAATTCGTTCTCAGAAGTGCCTCAGCCATGTTGATTATTATTCCCATGCTACATAGATCAGGAGCCTTGACACGAGTCATTTCCTCACAACACTCGAACAGGTTTGAGTCTGCTGGGTCCAAAGTATGGTCACATTCTTCTGTCATGGTAAGCTGTGTGGCGGGCAGGGGTTGGACCAAAACGCAGGACTCTGAAATGAAGAACTGAACTTATAGCGACAGCTTTTAATTGCTGGCAAAAATGAACTCAGACTGAACTAAAGAGATGGAGAAGGAACATGAAATACGGAGACACTAGAAATTTTAAACACAGGGATCACACTGAGACAGAACCCTAAAGACAAAAACACTATACATAAGCACAAAACCCATAAAGAGAACAAAAACCATGACTGATACTGAAATATTAATAAAAACTCAAATACACCTGAACCCTGGGTCACCAGACCAAGGGCCATAACAGAACCAGTCCATTTATTTCAAGCAGACTGTCATGTGAAGTTTGCATGTTTTTAGTCTTTCTGAACACTGATCCATAAAAGGATTGATGTTGAGGGGATCGTGGAAGAGGGTGTCTGTAACAATATTGTTTGCCCGGCCGATACCTGATTTCAAAGTGAAAGTCGGTGAGTTGCCTCACCCAATGATAACCCACAGCGTTGAGCTTGGCTGTCCTCATAACATGAGTCGGGGGTTGTCATCTCTGAAAACACTGAAAGGGGGCACATAGTGCTGGTAATTTGTCACATTCTGCTCATTTCAGGGCCAGAAACTCCAGGAAAAAGGAACACGAGAAGCTGGAAAAGGTCCAAGGGCTCAGAGAAGAGCTGGAGAAGATGTGGCGGGTGAAGGTAACAGTGGTCCCAGTGAGCACTCGGTGCAGTGACTCAAGCTAGGCAAGTGGCTCCAGCAGATCCCGGGAACAACATCGGAAATCTCTGTGCAGAGGAGCGCAGTCCAAGAACAGATAAGATACTGCGCAGGACCCTCAAGCTCCCAGGCCTGTGGCAGAGGACCCGAGCTTGAAGGATAGACCGCCGGCAGGGGCGAGCGGGGAATTGAAATTTTTTTTACAAAACTGTGCCAGCTTGTTAAAGACATTTTCTGACAGGTATAATGTTATCTTGCTTTAACAATGCCACAGATTCTTGCTTTGGCTCTGATGTGTTAGTGTCATGGTCCTGGCTCGGTGACCCAGTGTTTTTGGTTGTGTACTTTTACTTTTGATAGTTTTTTTATTATGACTGTTGTTTTGGGTTTCCTAGGGTTTAGTTGTGTTCCCTCTGTTTGATGTCTTCCCTGCTTGTGTATCCCCTTAGTGTAGTAGGTCTCTGTGTTTAGTCCGTGTCTCTGAGTTTTTGTCATTACGCGTATGTGTTTCCTGTTTTACTTTGAAGGTCTCTGTCTTATGTCAGTGTGTTCTGTTTACGTTTTCCCCTGCCTCGTAAGCTGTGATGTCTTCCAGGTGTGTTCCCCTCCTGTTTCCCATCCCTTGATTCCTGGTGTGTGTATTTATAGTGTGTGTTACCTTGTCCTCGTTGCTGGTTCGTCTCGCCGTCCCTCCCTGCATCTTGGTTTCTGGTTAGTTCTGTTAGTTTTTCCAGTTTAGGTTTTCTTAGTTTCATGTTTCACCTGCGTCATCCCTGTTGTATCCACTGCTGTTAAATAAACTCACTTGCACCAGAGCTGCCACATCTTGGGTCCTATCTACTACTCCACACGTCTGCCACGCCAGACGGGACAGTGACAGTTAGTTGTCTCTGGTAGACTTATTTCGAATTTTCAGTCTATCCATGGCGTTCTTTACTTATACTAATGTCTTTCAGCTTTGTTTGGATAGCTATTTTTCCCTTTGGAAATGTAATCATCATTTATATTTTTACATGTTTTATTCACTGAAACATGTAAATGTGATAAATATGCAAAACAAAAAGAAAAGAAAATCAGGAAAGGGTTAAATAAATTTCTCCAAAAATATTAGGGAACACTGAGAAAACACATGCAAGCTCAATGGGGGGAAAAAAACCTATGTTGGATATATATCTGTGTAGGTTCTCAATCATCTAGGGCACAGTAGTCTAAGGAGGTTGAAAAGAAGGTGACTTGACTTCTTTAAGTTTTTTAAAGATGTCTCACCTCTCATCCAAGAGGTTTCCTCAGTTCTATAAGCAAAAGGTGGAGAGTCCCAGGCATTTAAACCCTAGTGGAAGTTGATCACTGACCCTCTATTAATCATGTTCCTCATCACATGGGCCAAAGTGTGAAAAAAGGCATGGGTCATTACCACCAGAGGTTTTGGGTGAAACCACTGTGAGACCTTGCCCACCCTATCATGTCATCTATTGAGGTCGCCTGACAGGATATGTTGTGGAGGTTGAGGCGCCTGGAAATGGATGTCAAAGTTTGTTTGTTTGTTTGTTTGTTTGTTTGTGTGCAACAAAAGAGATTTCAATTAAATACAGTACAACTTTGTTTTAATTACCAATTTACACAAACATTTACACACACTGTAATGCCACTCATTTTGACTTCACATTATAATGTAGAAGTAAATCTTTTGTTTAGCTAGAGTAAATTATTTATATTGTTGCTTTCACTTCATGAATACTAACGGACTAGGCTTTGTTAATTGGAAACATGCACGAGATGTCCTGGTGTACAATTATAAATCATCTCAGACAATCTGAAAGAAGTGACTTGACTCCTGTAGAGCTAGTTTGACCTTGTGGAAGATTTATAATGCAAGGTCAAATAAATTGAACTTGACTACAACACAGAAACAAAAATCATGCGGCATACATTTATGTCCACTGAATCCCAGCTGCAGACAATGAAAGGGCAGATGCTGATTCACTTGTCACAGCTTTGAGTACAACGAGATGATGAGTTATTTTCCTGGGGGTTGGCACAGCATGACGCATTCAGTTCCCCAGATGGTCCTCGCCATGATTCAGTTGTCTGTTGCTGGGCAGCATGCGTGGGCCAATAAAACGTCATACACACTTCAGAGTTTATTTTTGTATGGCAAAAACCAGCAGTCACCACACTGGACATGATTCTTTTTTCTTCCAAATGATTTTTGTGATTTTGTTTCCATTTTTGTTCTCACCAATCAAAGACAAAACTCCTATGTGGTGGGGACTGGACTACTAGAGTTGGTTTCACCCAGCATGAAGCATCAGTTTAATCAGAAATACTGTAAGAAACAGAAATAAATTCCAGGATCTCCCTGATTCTTCACATCAGTTGGGACTCTCTTGTGTTCTTTCTTTAGTTCGCTCTGGTGTGCACACCAAACATGCATATAATATGTATATGCAGTTCTCTGTCGCATCAAGACTGTCTCCACTCTGTTATATATTCCATATGTACGGGGAATGGCCGCACTCCCAATAGTCAGGGTGTGTGTAAACAGGGCTATGGGCCAAGCACCATAGCTTAGCTATAAAAAAAAAAAAGCTCTGCAGACATGAAATCACTGATTGTTTGATCTCATCCTAGCACTCAGGTGCAGCATGTGTTGTGAAATTTGTTTATGATTGAGTTTGGATTATAGCATTAGTCCCATTACCTGTGTGGCTGGAAGCTTGCCTGTTGGCAGCCTTCCTAGATTGCCATTTCCCTTAAGTAAGAACCCCTTTCCTGGCCAAACCTTGTGGGTTTGGAAAAAATGTATCTGAGAAGAACTTTTTCCTGTGCTGCAGCCTGACACCAGGGGGCTTCATTTTGGGGGAGCTGTTAAGTTGTCCATGTTTTCAACAGTCACTGGTAATGCTGGTTGACTTACTACAGACTGAGACCATTAAAAAAATTTGAATCAGTCATATCAGAGACGGTAAAAAAGTGCTTCAACTGCTTGAAAACCAGAAAGAAGAAGAAAAAGAAGAAAAGTACAACGTGGGACTATTCTTACCTTTGCTTTAATGATGAACCTATCACACGGCAGTATTATTTACCCATCCAGATTGAAAATACATATGTAAACACAGTGTAAGGTGAGCACTTCTATAAAAGATGCATGTAGACGTTACCAAACTGGAGCTGTGTGAGAGCAGTCTTCACTTTCAGGAATTTTAATAAAGCTGTCGGGATTGAATATGGATCACAAGTAGTTTCTCTTCATATCTGGATCTATCATGGATAGATGATCCGAGTAGGCTTTAAAAAAAAACAAAACACTTTTTGTCCCGCAGCTTGGCGGCTGTACCTCGGGAGGTAGAGCAGGTTTTCTACTAAACAGAAGGTTGGTGACTTGTTTCCTAGCTGCTCCAGTCTCCATGCCAGGTATCCTTGTGCAAGATACTACTCCCAAGTATGAATGTGTGTGGATGTTAAATATAAAGCACTTACATATAAGTTTAGAAAAAAGCCCTTGTGTGAATGTGGGAATGCTCCGGTAGAGTGGAGAGGTGCTATGCAAGAACCAGTTCATTTCCTTTTTTCTACTGACTGTCCACTATTGGACATCATGATGAAGCAATGTTCTGCCCAGTAGCCACATGACTGAACATTTTGGATTGGCCTTTGAGTCCTGGCAAACGAAAAGGACCCATATTTAAAGTGGAACTGATCCAGGAAACCTGTGATAAAACACTTTCTGATAGTTTGAGAAATTTTTTTCAAACTATTTAAATTGTCAGGCTTTTTTTAACACTTTATTTTTATTGGTAGTTTTGTTTCTGTTTTGTACAAAACATTCAGACCCTTAACAAGTACAGAGCATCTAGGTTAGCAGAGACACATTAAAAAAAGATACATCCATTTAAGGTACAATCAAATCAAATAGGTGAATTAAGGCAATGATACATTTGGTACCAGAATTTATAATATTTTTCCATTCAGGTAAAGGTCCCATTCTTTCCAGGATTTCTCAAATTTATCAGCAGCAAGTCTTAATGAAAAAGTTAGTCTCTCCATTGTGTAAATTTCCTTGATAGTGCCTGTCCAGTCCAAAAATGACAGTGGATCCACATTTAGCCATTTGCGATTTATGGCTTTCTTTGCACCAGCCAATAGTATTAATAAAAGACATTAACCAAGCCCGTTTCCTCCTCTTCTAGGAATTTTATGTTTCTTTCGTAATGGTGTCTCAGCTGGAGGTATCTAAAGAAATCCTGTCTTTCCAAATAAAAACTTCTCTGGAGTTGCTGGTAGTCTTTTAGTACATTTTTGTCTGCGATCTTCCAGTAGCCTGTTATACCCAGTGTAGGGACTAACGCGTTATTAAGTAACGCTTTACAGTAACTTTGTTATTATTGTGGTAACTGTTTCGTTTGTCTCCTTATTTATGAAGAAAGAGTCCTTTTGTGATCTGCGACATACTTTTATTAACCATCCTTGGTTAGCCGGAACAACCACCACCTCTTAGCTCTCATGCTCGTGTTTACTGAGATAGTGCCACCTTGTGGTATGGCATGAAACTATGTTAACTTACAGCAACAGCTGCTTATCGTTACAACCTGCTTTTTTTCCTTCTTTTATGAAAAAAAAGAAAAAAAAAACCACATCACCAAACATATGTGAGTTAAACAACAAACATTAAAGAATATGGCAGATGGCACAAGCATAACCTTTGCTTTGTCTGATTTGGAATGTTATTAGTTTGTTGATTTTGTTTTTTTACAAGTCCAGTCTCTCAGGTTTCCTGATCTCTCGTGCAGACCTCCTGAGCACAGGCTTGCTTGAATTGTCCATTCCTGTGCCACTCTGGTCATGTGGAGATGTGGTTTCATCCTTACTTCGGATCTCAGTGACTTCTGAAGAAGCTTCTGGTATTTTCAAAAGGCTTCGCCGATTGCGATGAATGATTTGTCCATCTTCAGTCCTTACATTGAATGACCTTGGAGCCACTTCTTCGAGAACGGTAGCCTTGGTGTTCCAACCATTTTGATCCTCAATCCTGACTGTGTCCTCAACTGCTAATGGTCAAAGTTGCTTGGCTCTTCTGTCATAAAATAACTTTTGCTTCATCTTTAAGTGTCGAAGCCTCTGACATACTTTTGAATGCGTTGTGGGCTTGACGCAGCTTGACGCAGCTTGGCGTGCAGCTTTCTGTTCATCAGTAGCTCAGCAGGCGATAAACCACACTCAACTGGTGATGCTCTGTAGCTGAGTAAGGCGAGGTATGGATCTGAGTCCCTATCAGCGGCTTTCTTTAATAGCTGCTTGAGAATGTGAACTCCTTTCTCTGCCTTACCTTTTGACTGTGGATACAGAGGGCTAGATGTCATATGCTTGAAGTCATACTGCTCTGCAAACTCCTGCCACTCCTTGCTGCTGAAACATGGCCCATTGTCACTCATCACCAGTGTTGGTCAAGTTACTTGAAAAAAGTAATCGGTAACTAATTACTGATTACTTCCCCAATAAAGTAATCCCGTTACTTTACTGATTACTTATTTTCAAAAGTAATTAATTACTTAGTTACTTTTTAAAAGCACGATTTGCAACCTGAATAGGTGATAAAGCGATAGATCTTTCAGCCCAATTCTACTTT
>NW_005187975.1:101579-122314 GCF_000239375.1 Pundamilia nyererei
CGCACGATGGACGCTAATGTTTTTGTCACTTTTTATGGAATCAAACTCAAAGTAAGGTCAGTACTTCCACGCTTTAAACGCTGCACGCTCATACTCTCTCCCACAATCGATATGTAATCCACTGTTGATCTGCACACAGCTGTTGTCACTAACGGCGCACTCGCTTACGTCACTGTCGTGAGACATTCTCGCAAAAAATCACGGTTTTAGTAACGCAGTAATGCAGCGTTCCTACGGGAAAGTAACGGTAATCTAATTACCGATTTTGCAATAGTAGTCCCTTACTTTACTCGTTACTTGAAAAAAGTAATCAGATTACAGTAACGCGTTACAAGTAACAAGTAAGTACTCCCGGAACTTCTCGGCCATGGCCCACTTGAGCGCAAGAAACTCCAGCTTCATGGAGCTATAATTGTCCATGTTGCGCTCATGTGGCCGAAGACCTCCACTGGCCTAACAACGCCTTCTACATCTTGGGAGAGAACTGCACCCAAACCACTGTGGCTGGCGTCACTCTCCAAGGTAAATGGGCGCGTAAAGTCAGCATATGCTAGCACAGGTGCAGACACAAGCTTTGCTTTCAGGGCCTCAAAGCTCTCCTCACACTGAGGGGTCCAAATAGCACTCAAACTCTGTCCCGAGCCCTTCTTTGTCTTTGTGCCAGCCGATTTAGCCACCACTTGATGCAGGGGAGCCGCAACGTGGCAAACCCCTCCACAAAGCGCCAGTAATAGCTGGCGAAACCCAAAAAGGATCGCAACTCTGACACGGAACGAGGACACTGCCACTTGGCTACTGCGTCAACCTTGGCTGGATCGGTGGAGACACCCTCACAGGAGATTACATGGCCCAAGTAGTTAACCTTCTGCTGGAAAAAGGCACACTTTTCTAACTTAGCCTTGAGCCCCTCTTGCTGTAGCCTTGCCATCACCATCTCTAGCCGTTGCAGGTGCTGAGAGACAGACAAGGAGAACACAATGATGTCGTCTAGGTACAGCAGTAGCGACTGGCACTGCTGATCCCCGAACATCCTCTGCATTAGGCGCTGGAAGGTACCAGGAGCATTGCACAGCCCGAACGGCATACGATTCCACTCGAACAGGCCAAACAGCGTGCAAAAAGCGGTCTTGGGCTTATCCTGCTCAGAAACTGGCACCTGGTTGTACCCGCTGGCCAGGTCGATGGTAGAAAACCAGAGTGCGCCAGCAAGGGCATCCAGACTTTCCTCGATGCGAGGTAAGGGGAAGGCGTCCTTCCTTGTTCTGCTATTCAGCAAACGATAGTCAACGCACAGACGGAGGCTTCCATCCTTCTTGCAGACCAACACGATGGGAGAGGCATAAGGACTGCTACTCTCCCTAATTACCTGGGCCTCCAGTAGCTGGTTAATATGGGCCCTGACAGCCTCATAATCAGAAGGAGGAAGTCGCCTGTACCTCTGCCGGACGGGTGCGTCATCGAGCAGCGGTATGTCATGCGAAATGAGGTTTGTGCAGCCCAAGTCTCCCTCATAAGTGGAGAAAACAGAGCGGTACTTCCGCAAAAGTAACCGTACCTCATGTTGCTCTGACTCAGCGAGAGCAGACAGGTCAATCGTATCCACCATCTCTTGAGCAGGGCTGCTGGTTGTATGGGAGGAAACGGTAACGGGAAAAGAGTGTTCCTCGCTAACACCAACAGGGAGGCTAACAACAGTAGCTTTGCTTATCACTCCCAAACGGGTTCGTGGGTGGAGGACAGCTTCAGCTGTTCCCACATTAGTGACTGGGATATAGGCAACGCCCTTATCCACCTGGACCAAACAGGGAGAGGCCAGCAACCCAACTGGCAGCCCGGACTCAGGAGGCTCAAAAAGCACAGACTGACCTGACAACTGCTGAGAACAGGTGGTGGCCACCAGCTGCATGACACCACCAGGTATCCGCACGGCCCGCGGGCCCTGTACCTTGATGGTACCGACAGGGTCCTCTGGGGCTTGGGCTGCAGACTGGTGACACTGATCTAAGGCCTCCAAAACTGGTCTCGGTGCCTGTGACACAGAAGGAGAATTAAACAAGGAGCCACCGAGAGCCCCAAACAGTTCTTGATAACAGCGGCGGATTACATTCATTCCTAAAATGCCAGGGACAGAGGGCGTAGCCCCAGGAGGGTCCTTCACTATAAGGATCCCACAAGAGGGCACACAGGAGTACACTGAGCTCCAAATAGCCAATGTAAGGGATGGCAAGCCCATTGGCAGCCCGAAGCTGTAACCAATGGCATGACTGAAGGCGTTCTTGTCCCCAAGGGGCAAAATGTGCCAAAAAGAAACTTTCTGTGAACCATGGACCCAGTATCCACCAAACAAGGGACAGTTACCCCACTAATCAGCACATCTATCTTTGGACACAATGAAATTAGCCTGCCAATCCTATCTTTCTGCGAGCCAGTGAACTCCCCACCTGAACTGTGACTCTGCAGCTCAGAGGGCTTTAGTTTTCCGACTGGGTAGCGGGAAGATGATTGCCAACTGTGGTATAGGGAGGGCCTAAATCAGAACCTGCTCTGGTGTGGCGTAAAGCCCGCTCCCCAGTGCACTCCCTAGCAAAGTGTCCTGGCTGCTGACACCGGCGACAAATCACCGAGCCAGCCCGTGAAGGCCGAACACCTCTTCGGGGGTTCTGTAAAGAAACCACTGTCTCAGTGAGCTGATTTAACTGCTCTTGTTGGGGCTTTAGGAGTTCCTTTAGGTCACGCCACTTTGACTCAGGTGTACCAACAGGAGCGAACCTAGGGCTGGTGTTCACTCCACACTGGAAACCATATGCTGATGGGTGAGAATAGCCACGGTCGCGAACACCGCCTGAAAACCCTTCTCTTTCCCATCTAATTGCTTCCCCGCGCACCTAAACAAGGTGGCAGTAGGCACACGGCGAACGTATTGTTTAAGCTCTCTGCGGAGAGCACTGTCAACAACATGTTCTACAAACTGGTCTCGGAGCAACACCTCTGCGTTACGCATGCCATCAGGTGCACTTTGTTTTACTTGCTCCACCAGAGCCATTAGCGCTAAGGAAAACTCCTGCAAAGTCTCTCCCTCCCGCTGTCTCCTCGAAAAGAAAGCCTGCTGCAGAGTGACATAGGACTGCGCATTACCATACAGTTCCTTTAAAATGGTCAACACCCAAGCAGGATCCCCTCGCTCTAAATTAGGGCGAAATTTGATCTCCTCCCTTGCTTCTCCCTCTAAATGGTCAAAAATAAAGAACGCTTGATCAGCAACAGACAGGTGCCGGGCACGCATGCACGCTTGAACCTTTTCGACCCATTCAGCTATATTGATGCCCGTTCTGCCATTGAACATGGGACATTTACGGTCCCTAGGCACCACCACCAAACGCTCTGTAACGGCGGCCTGGCTACCAATGTTTGGTATGCAATCAGCTGGTGCGAAGGAGGCCGACGCGGCACCACCACCAGACTCTAGCACAGCGCCCCTATCCCGGAGCAATTGCTCATTATCTGCCTTTAACTGCGCTACCAAGTCTCTAAGTTGCTGCAATTCTTCCTCTTCAGCCCGATCACAGAAGCGTGGGTACGAGCAACAGTCCAGAATAAAATAGAATAAAACCAGGCGAACCAGAAAAAGGTAAGCCTATGTAACAAGTGTCACCTGGCAGTTTGTTGCTCTCTGCCAGGTGATTGGCTGAAGAGCTGTGAAAAGGTAGTGTGTGGGGTGAAGTCAGCGCTCTTCTGTGAAAAAAACAGAGGCAATTAATTCACTCAGGTGCGAGTGGGTATACTGTCGGTAAGAGACTTTTGCCATTTTTGTTTGGATCGTTTACTATTGCATGTGCCTATTTTTAATGTGTCATTGGACTTTTTTTTAGTGTGACCACGAATTTTAATAGAAGAATTGATCAAGCCCTAGATCGACTGCGCGGAGGGAAACTGATCAATATTGTAGGTATATTGAGTGTTTGTTTTAGCTTCATGATTTTGAATGGTTTCATAAAATTGATATTTTATTGGGTAATATTTTAATTGATAATGTTGTTTGTTTTTCAGCTGTGCTGTCTCTGCTGTCCTTTTTTCGTTCTTTTGATTGATTTGTAATTTTGTTTTGGTTAGTCCGTCCAGCCGTAAAGGCGGTTATTGATTGAGAGTAAGTTGTGTAAGGGCGGACTAACCTCCCTTTTGTTTTTTTGTTTAATTGTTTGTGCCACTTCCCTTTATCTCCCAATCGCAGGCCATCCATAGTACTGATTCCCAGCTGCGCTGAGACCCGAATTGTTTGCAGTGTGTGCCACGATTGCAGTGTCGCTAAGCGGGGTGTGACGGGTTGCAGTGTTGTTATTTTCGCACAGCTTGTGTGGTAAGTCTCATGTGCAGCTGGCATATCAGCAGGATGTGTTGTAAGTCCTGTCTGGAAATGACATGATGGGAATTTGTATGTCTAACTCATGTAATAAATAAATGATCAATTTATTTCTTTGCCCCGGTTACTCATCTCTTGTCCTCTGTTACACCTACTTAATAAAAACAAGATAAGACAAACTAAAACAAGACAAGACGAGACAAGAAAAGACAGCAGGCTCAACCGAGGAGGAGTCCTCACAACAGCGGCTGGGAAGGCGTTCCACTCTTCCAATTTAGGTTGGGCAATTTGCCACGGAGAGGTGAATACAGCAGTCAAACCCTAAAACAGATAAATGTAACCTTAGACTCTTATAGCTATGAATGCTAATAAAAGTAGTTTTAATGGCTTACCCCAGGACCGGAGGTGCTATACTCTCAGCTGGTGGGGATAACACGAGCACCTCTTTCCGCAACGTCGGAATAAAACAAACTGCCGTGCTACAACAGGCCGCAAAAACTATATTAAGACAGATTCCAGTACTAGGAGGGAATCTAAGGTTAAGCGAGAGCATACCTGTAGCTGTCATATGATCCGCTCTTGCTGATCAGTCCGTCGCAGTGTGCCAGCATTTACTGCTGCTTTGCGCTGAATGCACAGGAGGAATGATCCAACAAAAACACCGGCTTAGCTTTATACGGGCTAACGCCACCCTGCAATCAATATGCAGGTGGGTTCCCAATTAACCTAGTTGTGCAGCGAAGAGAACGAGCGCAGGAGAGAGAGAGAAAAAGAAGGGCGAGTAGCCCATCTGGCTACACATATATACCACCAAAGCAGTGTACATCACTGTCACAACAGCGCTTCTTTTCATTCAAAGGCTTTATGATTTTTCCTATAATGGCGGGCTCTAGTCAAAATGCCCAGGCCGATTTTTTGTTCCAGTCCAGCCCTGTATGCAGCTCATCTGCAGTCTGGTGTTGCCTACATCTTCCTATTTGGAAGGCAGAATTTCTGAGTTCTGAGTATAATCGAAAGAACCACGACTGCAGTTTTCATGTTGGATGTAAAAAGCGCACGTGATGCTGTGACGTAGGCCAGGATCATGGCGGCGGTCAACGCTGGTCCAGGTGTGGGATTTCTCTCGTGGAAATATGCACATTATTTTTTCCTTTCTGTTGGTAGGTGGCACAGTGCACTTGTGGCAAGTAAGCAAGCTAGAAGACTGGCAATCTTGCTGGGCATCCATTTACAGAAGCAACACATTAACAAGAGAATTTTGAGTAAAACCCAAAGTTACTTTCCCTAGTAACTAGTTACTTTGAAAGTAATTAGTAACTTGAGGTAACTGAGTTACTTTTGATAGAACTAGTAATGTAACCAAGTTACTAATTTAAAGTAACTTACCCAACACTGGTTATACCCTTATGTGACTACTGTATAAATTTCTTATCTATGTTTGCAGATGCAAAATCCAATTTTTTTTCAGTTTTCTCATATTTGAATATCCTATGCCATATCTCTATGGGCACTTTTATTAGCACAGGGAACAGGTCTGCATCTATATGTCTTTTAATAAGTGGTTGATCTCCAAGCAGTGATTGAAGCGGTGTCTCACAGTAGGATTGACCCATCTCCTTCCATTTAGCCTCACACATTGGATCACACCACCCAATCATCACTCGTAACTGTGCAGCCCTGTAATAGTCCTCCAGACATGGCAGAGAGAATCCACCCTTGTCCTTTTGCAGTTGTAGTGGGTTCTAATGTTGTAATGAGGGTACATGTATAGGCAGCGGCTGAAACAAATAGAGAAGCTTTGACAAAAGATTAATTTTTATTATATCTGATTGTGCATATTCATTGGCAATAATGACCAGCGCTGTAGGTCTGCCTTAATTTCTGACGTCAGTGGGACATAATTGCATTCATAGAGATGGGATAAATCCGTGGGTATATGGATTCCTAGATATTTTATAGAGGTGTTTCTCCAGTTAAACTTGGCTATCTTTTGAATGTCTTGTGGTGGTTGGTAATTATATAAGAGAATCTGAGTCTTCTGTAAATTTAATTTATATCCGGATTATATGCCAAATGTTTTCAATAATGAAAGAAGATTAGGCAGACTGATTTCAGGGTTAGTTAGCGCTATGAGAACATCGTCAGCATACAGACTAACTTTATACATTATATCATTAATTATTACACCTGTCTTTAGATTCCCTGATAGCTTGCGCCAGAGGCTCAATGAATAGCGCAAAGAGAGTGGGACTGAGAGGGCATCCCTGGCGGGAGCCTCTCTCTGGTTGTTGTGTATCTGTTAAATCACCATTAATTTTAATCCTGGCAGTGGGCGAGTTGTATAGAGACTGTAAGCATCTGATGATTTGGCTGTTAAAACCAAATCTCTCTAAAACCAAATAAAGATAATTCCAGCAGACAGAGTCAAACGCCTTTTCAGCATCAAGACTGACAGCTACTGATTTGATATTTTTCCATTTTGTTTACTAGATGGAGAGCCCGCCTCACATTATCGTGAGTTTGCCTATTTCGAACAAAGCTTGTTTGATCCTTGTCCGTTAGTTCCGAAGTTGTAAATTCCAACCGTTTAGCTAATATTGGTCTGTAGGAACCACAATCTTTTTTATTTTTACCCCGTTTGGGAATTACTGAAATATCTGCTCGTTTCCAGGATTGTGGTATCTCCCCCCGTAAGCACATGGTTAAAGCAATCCCTAAGCAGAGGGGTTACTAGATCTCTGAAGTGTTTGTACCCCTCTGCTGGGTAGCCATCCTCACCTGGCCATGTTATTACCTTTCAATTTTGAAATGGCCTTGTTAATCTCCTCCACAGTTACTGTTTGTGTTAATCTTTTATTTTGTTTTGTTGCTATCGATAGTAAATCAAGGGAGGAAAGAAATGCATTCACAGAGGGCACATCTATCGTGGTTGGTTCTGCGTACAGTCGGGTATAATAGGTCACAAAAAATTCTTTTATGCTTTTCATGTCATGACATCTTATCATTTGCTGGGTTTTTAATTTTCTAAATAAATCTGACAGCGTGCTGTTTCTGTATCCTCCAAGCAAGTACCGCATTTCCCGGACTACAAAACGCACCTGAATATTAGCCGCACAAGCTAAAATCAGGGGAAAATCCTGTTTTGTACATACATTAGCCGCACCTGACTAAAAGCCGCAGGTGTTTCAATGTTGACTTATCATATGTAAGAGAATATGCACAAAGGGAATTGTCAGGAAAGAGATGGCCGTTTGGAGACACATCCCTTTTATTAATATTTTGAAAAACAAGTTACGGGTACATATTTGCATAACTTTTTAGGTATATGTAGAAGTACCAGTAATTACAAGTACGAAACATGTACTGTGCTTCATAAACGTGTAACAAATGTAGTACATAACAATAACCTACAGCACACCAGAAAAATAGATTCGGCCTACCTTTTAGGCTCAGGTGCAGTGACACGGCTTTAACAAGAAGAAAAGTCAGTCATTCACCACCATCTTTCTCTTCTTCCTGCACACTAAAAACCACCAAAGTCCTCTTCTCCAGTGTCGGATAGGAACAGGCTCAGGATGGCTTCGTCATCCACTCTCCGCTTCTCTCCTTTGTTGTCACTTTCAAAACCAAAGAAATCCTCGTTGTCAGTGTCAGAGTCGAACACCCTCTGAAGGGCCGTGGCGGTGTCCTCCTCTCCATCATGCAGCAGTCCAGCCCTCGAAATCTGTTGGTGATCGTGGATGTTTTTCACACTTTTCCACGCTGTCAGAATCCACTGACAGACTTGAGCATAACTTGCTTTTCGCAAGTTTATCGCCGCTCGTCATCCACGTCTCCCGCTGAACGCGTAGCGCTACTTTGAAGTTTGTTTTTCGCGCTACTTCGTACGGCACTACGTTGCCTGGGGGACAGACATGTGACAAACATACCACTCTTGAACCCCAAAACTGTTTGTCTGATCACATGCCCTTCCGCCAGGCAACGTAGTGCCGTACAACAGCGGAACAAACAAAACAAATCATCTTACAATATGACAAAAATCATGGACAATCCATAGAAAAGCCGCACCTGACTAAAAGCTGCAGGGTTCAAAGCTTGTGCAAATAGTAGCGGCTTATAGCCCGACAATTACGGTAGTTTCTTAGATTTTGTCACGGTGCGGCTGTGTGGCAGGCAGGATGTAGACCCAAATGCAGGACTCGAACTCAAAGGGTTAACTGAGAGAGGCTACTTTATTGCAGTAGAAAGATTTCCACAAAAACATAAACTTGCCAAGAACTAAACCACACTAGAAACTAAGAACTAATAACAAAAACTCCAGGAGCATGGAAGGAGGCACACAGCATGGTGAGGGGACGACACAACAGAGAACAAAGGAGAACACAGGGCTTATATACACAAGGGAGTAATCAGGGAATGGGAAACAGGAGGGAGACACAGGTGGGAGAAATTAGACTAACAAGACAGGGGAGAAATAAAACTGAACACACTGACATCAGACTGGGACTATCAAAATAAAACAGAAAACACGAAACAAATCACAAAGACGCAGACTTGACACTGACAGGCAGACTGAAAGAATATAATACATGGAACACGTGAGTGTGAATCCCTCCATAAGTCAACCAACACTAATTCCTTAAGCATTTCTTTTATATATACTGCTTCTGTTTGTGACAATTTAGTTTTGCTGGACATGTCCAAAAACGGATTCAAGTTAATATTCCAATCTCCACCACATATTAATACGCCTGATGTTTCTGTTGCAATTAATTCAAAAAGGGTCCTGATCAAATGTTTATCAGTCCCTGGAGGTCTGTACACATTAAACAATGAAGTTCCTTGTGATCTATGTACACTTTAACCAGTATATAATGCCCCTTCGTATCTCTGATTTGTGAGGAGAGTTGGAAATGTACTTTGTCAGACAATAAGATGGCCACTCCTCTAGAATGTTTTTTTTATATGTGAGGATTAACACACATTTTTAAACCCCATTTTACACTGGGACAGAAAGATGTTTATCTTGCCAGAAAATTATATCTTGTTTTTCTTGTTTAATTTTAGCAAGAGCTTTGTTTGTGTAAGTGTAATTACCTTATCTAATCCAATCCAACTTTATTTATATAGCACTTAAAAACAACAAAGTTGACCAGAGTGCTTTCCAATAATAAAACAGATAAAAGTTAAAAACAAACTAAGCAGACAAAGAAATAAATATAAATAACAGTAAAATAAATATATAAATGAAAATGATAAAAAAATCAGTATATATATTAAATCTTAAAACATGAGTAAAATAGGCAATAAAATATACGATGAATAAAATTAACAAAATAAAAAAATTAAGAGCAACAACTGATTAAAAACTGACTACAAACTGACTCTGGTACTACTCCTAAAAAGCCTTTGAAAAACAGTGCGTTTTTAAAAGCGATTTAAACATTTAAAGTGTTGGGGCCAATCTAACATGGGAGGGCAGTTTATTCCATATTTTAGGGGCAACAACAGCAAAAGCTCAGTCTCCCCGGTGTTTCAGTCTCGACCTGGGGACAGCAAGGAGTGACTGGCCAATTGACCTGAGAGACCTTCATGGAGTGTATCGGTGTAGAAGGTCTGACAGGTAAGAAGGAGCCAGGCCATTTAAAACTTTAAAAGCAAACAATAAAATTTTGAAATGAATTCTAAAATGGACAGGCAACCAGTGTAAAGAGGCAAAAACAGGGGTAATGTGCTCACGTTTGCGTGAGCAGCAGCATTCTGGACCATTTGCAAGCGTGATAGTGAAGCCTGATCAATACCAATATAAAGTGCATTACAATAATCAAGGCGAGTGGTCACAAATGCGTGTAAAATTCTCTCCAAGTCATAAAAAGAAATAAAAGGTTTGACTTTAGAACGCTGCCTCAACAGAAAAAAAGCTATTTCTCACCACTGTATTTATTTGTTTATCCATTTTAAGAGCTGTGACAATTTTTACTCCAAGGTTGGAAACAATTGGTTTGACACAGGAAGTGAGAGGACCCAAATAAGATGGAGGGACACCAGGGCCACTCGGCCTAAATATAATGACCTCTGTCTTCTTTTCATTAAAATTTAAAAAATTCAGAGCCAGCCATGCTCTGATCTTTAAGACATTCTAAAATAGGCCTGAGGGGGTCATTGTGTTTCAAGGGTAAATAAATTTGACAGTCGTCCGCATAAAAATGAAATGGAACTTTATTTTTTTAATAATATGGCCAAGGGGAAGTAAATAAATGCTAAAAAAGAAGGGGCCCAAGGATGGATCCTTGGGGTACACATGGGAGGGCGGCGGAAGATGAATAAAATAACCTACAGAGAAACTTCTGTCAGATAGGTATGACTTTAACCAGTGCCTCTAATTCCAACATGTTCTAAGCGAGAAAGCAAAATGTTGTGATCTACTGTATCAAAAGCTGCTGTGAGATCCAAAAGCACAAGTAAAACATAAACAGAGTCAGCAGTTAGTAAGATATCGTTAAAAACTCTCAAAAGTGCAGACTCTGTGCTGTGAAGTGCTTTAAAACCTGATTGAAATACCTCAAAAATGTTTTGACTCTTTAAAAACATCTGCAGCTGTGAAGACACTACTTTTTCCAAAATTTTGGAAACAAAAGGAAGCTTTGAAATAGGTCTGAAATTACACAACAGAGGCATCCAGGCCAGGGTGTTTTAGCAAAGGCTGGACCACTGCCTGTTTAAAAGTTACAGGTACATTGCCTAAAGTCAGGCTGCTTTTTATAAGCCTTTGAATATAAGGTCCAATAGTGCCCCAAACTTCTTTTAAAAATCGAGGAGGAAGGACATCACTGGGAGAGCCAGACTTGATTTGGGTGACAATTTTACCCAGATAAGACAGAGTCACGGGTTCAAAGTGGCTAAAAACTGGTGTAAAAATAACAGAAGGGTCATAAGAAGGGGGTATGATATGTGCTCTAATAGTTAAAATCTTGTCAACAAAGAAATTTAAAAAAGCTTCACAAGTTTCAGCAGAAGCTTCTGTACAGTTGGATTGGGGAGGGTTAATAACAGAGTTTAAAATACTAAATAAGACACAGGCAGTTGTCGTTAATATCGCCTGCAAAATGGGCAGACTTCTGGTTCTTAACAGTTTTCTGATATTTATGCCAGCTATCCCTTAGAATATCGTAAGAAACTTGTAGCTTGTCTTTTTTCCATTTACGTTCTGCTTTTCTGCACTCTTTTCGAGCTGCCCGATGTCATTCAGCCATTGCTCAGGCTTTGATTTAGGCCGTCTGACCTTCAGGGGAGCAACAGTGTCCAGAATGTTTTGACAAGTAGAGAAAAATTTTGCAGTCAGCTCCTCAGTGTCAGCACAAGCTGAGAGCTCTGAATCAACATTAAGGGCCTTATTAAAGGCGGTAGAAAACTGAGCTGCACTTGATGGTTTAAACATGCGAGAAGCAGTAGGAGGACCACAAGTAGTGATATTGCAGGGAAGAGAAGTTTCAAACAATACAGGCATATGATCAGAAAAAACAGCGTCATAAATCTGAAGGTTAAAAACAGGTAAACCATATGACAAAACCAGATCCAGAGTGTGTCCATGTTTATGTGTGGGACCAGTGACAGACTGCAAAACATTAAAAGCATAGGTAGGTTTAAAAAGTCCTTTGCCAGCGTAATAGTTCTGAGAAAGTGCTTAACTCACCGTCACTTAGCCAGGTTTCTGTCACACAGAGGAAATCCAGATTATGAGAAGTGAAGAAGAGAAGTGAAGAGAGCCATGCACTCCGGCACCATCTTGGATATTCTAGAGTTATATTGTTCTCTTATATCCATCAGCAAAATGAAAATACACAATAATGTAAACCTCTAGGTGCTCTGAAAAGAAAATTTGGGTCTGCGGAACAACGGAACAACATAACTGAACAAATAACATGTATGACTTCCAATTATGAAGTGTACGTCCAACTTCGAAACAAAGAGGAGAGTCCCTAGAGTCCCCGAGAGCCCCTCGTAGTGCTGCTTGGTAATCTCCGCTCATCATAGCAGCGCTCTTGGAAGAAGCCAGTAACATCCCATAACTGCGGTCAAACCTATTACATCAGAGATGTGGTCATTTTAACTAATGATTTTAATTTTATTTTAAATTATTGTCTATTAATTGTAATTGTATTTATGATGTAATTTGGTTTTCTGAAAATGTATGTTTTATTGTAAAATGTACATATTTTTATTGTAACAAGGGACAATTGTTGAAAAATAAGCAATAGCTATAAACTTATGTGCGTTACATCAGTTTCATGTTTTGTACTTGAACTACAGTATGTTAAACTGCACTGTCCCTTTTAAATAAATAAATCCAAATAATTTTACAGAGGAAAACTGCAGTCTCAGGTGCGGAAAAAAAATTAGGTGTTACTATCCATACACTTGAATCCCTGGAGCTTTTCCTGGATGTATTTCATCCATTCCTTACGGATCCGCCGCGGCACCCCACTCGCTCTTTCCTAGAGGGGTGTCCTCGGCTTGGGTGCGGGGATGCGTGGTATTGGATCGTCCACTCCCTTTTCCATCAACTTCCTCTTCTCCAGGTCATCGGAAGCGTCTTCCGCGTTGTTGTAAACCACGGGCCCGTTTTCATAAAACACATGCAGTCTCGACGAATACAATGCTTGGAAGCGGAGCCCCTTCTCTTTTAAAATCTTCCTGATCGAGTTGTATGCTTTGCGTTTAGCTAAAATGTCACTGGGGTAGTAGTCTTGGTCAAAATACACCCGTCTCCCTTTCAGCAGTATTTCTTTTTTGGTCCACGCAGAGTGGAGCACCAAGTCCTTGGTCTTGTATTCCAAAAAATGAATCACGATAGACTTGGGGTGGGAGCCCGGTCGTGACCTGAGATTTTCCGCTTTCATCTTGTCATTGCCTGCAGGTGAAGCTATGGGGGAGGCAGAGTTGTGTTCAGTGAAGGAGAGGCGAGGCCGAGTAACGTTGCGTAGAGACAAAAGTGGACGAAAGAGAGGCAAACCTGCGGCTCCACAAGTATAATTATAACGTAACATAAACTATATCGATAGAAACAATATTGTCACATCTTATATCTCGTATGAAAATATATCGATATTTTTAAAAAACTCGATATATCGCCCAGCCCTAGTCTGGAGGTCCTCTTGTAACTGGAGAGTATGGCTGAGCACGGCTTTAAGATCGACTGTGACCTCCTCTACCTCGGTTACTCTCTGCTCAACCTCCTCGATTCTGCTTGTTACCTCTTTCACGTCCGTGACAATTTCGTCAAGCCATTGCCCCACTTCTTTCCTAAACTCCGACATTTCTGTTTTCACAAGTCCAGTCTTTTCCATTATTTCTCTTTTCAAATTAGCCTGGACTTCTTTCAGCTCAGCAAGAATGTTAGCTTCAATTGCCTTCATAGCTCTGTGTAGCTTTAGCTTGCTAGCACCGCCATTTTTTTTGGTGAAAAAACTCCTTCCTCTGCACTTTCTTGCCGAATTCCTCTTGTCTTTCTCTTGTTACCCCCTGGCATACTATTATGAATATTCTTAGTTGTGTTATAACATGTCAATTGTCAAGGGGTAACCAGACCGAGCTGAAACATTATACTGCAACCAGTTTCCTCACATTCTGGAAGTCCTCAGCACTAGGGATGGGTACCGGTGTCTGGTGCCATGATGGTACCGGTGTCCGGTGCCATGATGGCACCGGTTCTGACATAAATGGTAGTAACCAGACTGAAAAGCAGCGCACATTTCGGTGCTTTATTTCGGTGCTTTTTTTTCCTTAGCTGTGATACACTTCTAGCCAATCATTTTACGTTTCCGAGGATAGTAGGCGGGGCCTGGTACATACGTTCTTTTATGCAGAGCTACAGATTAAAAATGCCCAAGGCAAAGCGGTCAAAAGTCTGGCTGTACTTCACAGCAAAATATGCAAACTCAGCAGCCTGCAACAAGTGCTTTAAGCTGATACTGTGATACTGTCAAAGGAAGTAACACCTCGAATCCGATGAAACACCTGGCGACGCATAGCGGGTTTTTTTAAAAGCCGAGAAATGCGCCGTATGATAGCTTGCTGCGAAACCTCACACCGAGCACATCTGCTGCGGGTGTGGTGCCTGTTATTGGACCCGGAGTTAGCAACATCCCCAAAAACCCGAAGAGTAGAGTCCAGGGCCCTAGCCCTGCCAGTGTAGCAGAAATGATGATGGATGATGATGGCAGCAGCAGCCGTTCTTCTCTGCGTGAGTAGCTTAATGTTGTTCGTGTGTAATTTACGTTGAGTAGGCTAACCACGTTATTACTTTAATGCATGTAAGGTGAACTAGCAAACATCATCATAGCTACATGCGGCTGTCTTCTTGTTTGATGGCAGATGCTCCCTTCTCCCTGGCCAAAAAAGCTAAAATGACCAAAGAAAAAGAGGGAAAAAGCTAAACATGAGAGGTTTTTGGACAAAGTTTGTGTTCTCCATTCTTTAAGCACCGGTTTGAGCACCGTTTGAGCACCGGCACCGTTTCAAAAGTACCGATTTGGCACCGGTATCAGATAAAACCTAAACGATACCCATCCCTACTCAGCACTCAGGCTTTTTGAGGAATATGTGTGTCTCAGACAAATACTTCTACCTTCCACAGAATCCTCACATTGGTGGCTGGATTGGAAAGCCATAATAGAAGTGACAAGCAACAGAAGCAAAAGGAGCTATGGCACTGTGGAAGGAAATCATGAGTGACCTTCCACTGTAGCAGACAAAGTGTCATGGTCCGTGGCTCAGTATCCGGGGAGTGTTCGGGTCGCTCTGGTGGCCTCGGGCTGGCCCATCACCATCGCACCTGCATTCCATTCCAGGCAATTACCGGAGGACTACTTCTCCTAGCGCAGATGGCTGCTCCACACCAGTCCAGTAGTCACTCCTTAGTGGTAACTTGGCTCCTTGAAGGTCTGTGCTTATTCTAGTATTCTAGTATACATACAAATTCTAGTTTGTATAATACCTTCAGTATCCGCCTCTGCCACGGACACACTCCCCTTCAAGTCCTAACGTCTGACTCTGATTGTAAGCCTTAACCTCTTAAGCCCCAACGCCCCCTGATACGGGGGCAAAAGGCAGGAGATCAGTTAGGCTTGGGGCTTAAGAGGTTAATATTCTAACCCTTGGCTAGTTGTGACTCTCCGTTCTCCTGCACACTAGTAATTGTTTCCCCTTTCTTTTACAGCGTCCCACACCCCCTGTTACAGCTTCAAAGGGCATTTCTGTTCCCGATTTCCTCGGCTTTAAGTTGGATTTTTGTCTCCCCTGGTTGTTCCTGATATTTTATGTTAAACCAATAAACCTGTACGTAGTTCCAGAAGATTTGTATTGAGTCTGCTTTTGCGTCTCCACTGTGTGCGTGAACCTCGGTTCATGAAACAAAGATAGCCAGATCATTTGAACCCACATGATTAGATCTCTTTGGGCCATATGAAGTAAATGTGTATGTTTCATATATATGAAGTAAGGCTTTCCTTTCAAAGACAGCATAAAAAGCGTTCAATACATGAAAAATCTAATGCAAGTTCTTCAGCTTGTGATGGGATTTGAAAGAAATTATTATTGCAACCAGATGGCTTTTGTATACGAATTCCAATATTTGTGATCATGTGTACTCCTGAATGTGTGCCTTCCCATGTTGCATTGCTAGAGGAAACAACAAGTCCTGGGGGTCACTTTAAAATCCCCCATGGCATGTTCAGTCTCCAGGTTACTAGAGCACCACCTCTAATTTAATTACTCCCCTTGGTCTGTCAGGCCTACTGTCTGCTACCCTGTAGTACATCACACATTCACAGAGATCCACTGGGGGAAAAGGCACGCACGAAAAATACTTGTGAGAAATAAAGCAGACAAGCATGAGTATGTGCGCACACACACCACCACGCAAACAGAAGCACAGTGCCTTGTGAGCAGGTGAGAGCTGTGCAGATGCTCTTTAGTTGACAGGAAAAATAAACCCTTAATTACCACCCAGTCTGGCCCTCTTTTCCTCTCCTTCCCCCTTATCCTCCACTCCTCTGTCCCACTGCAGTGCGGTTGCGGCGCTTGCCTCAAGGCTGGTTATTGCGGTGCTGAGCTCCTCTGAGACTCTTCCCTTGTTATTATCCTTAAACAAGCAATTACAGCTGAGTTCCAGAGTGGAGCAAAATAGAGTGGCACACCCACAGAAAATCTCTGGGTTTCTCAGACAAATGAATAGCAAAGCTCTCCTGGGCAATTTTGTTTCTGGAATAGTGCTGTGATGATAGAAGAAATGTTATAGTGAGCATGAAAAACCAGCAAGTGGGAGAAAAGAAAGCAAAGTTTAAATAGCAGCAACAAAAACAACACAAGCACAGTGGTTATGTTTGACACTAGAAAGTTCTGAAATATGTTTTACTGTTTTTGCACAGGCATTGCAGTGTTTTTCATTTTCTCTGGGTTATTAGCAAGGCTTCAGGAGGGCCAGCTACATTTCAAATATTCGTTTACTTCTGGGTACATTTGGGGTCTACAACAGGGGTGTCAAACTTGTGGCTCACCAGATGTGGCCCATGATACAATTATATCCGGCCTGCGAGATAATTTCATCAATTATTAATGGCCTGTCGATATGTGGGAGCCGAATCTTCAGCCATGCTTAGAATCCATTTTGTGAAAGAAGGAAGGAGGGCAAACGCTCCAAAGAAGGCAAGTATAGTGGTACAGGCCAGGTACAGAGAGAGACAGAAAGATCAATATATAAATGTCATGGCTGGGAGGCCAGACCAGGTACGAGGACTCAAATGCAGACACAGACGGAGGCACAGATTGACGTGAAAGCAGTACCTACCTCTGTGGAGGTTTTAAAACAAAGTTGAAGACACATTTGTTCACCCTATCCTACTTGTCTTAATTCTATGCCTTCTAATTTTTAAATTCTTACTGTTTTTAACTTGTATTGTGGTTTTTACTTGTATTGCTATGTATTGGTTCTATTTATTTATCTTTTTAAATAGTTCTGCAGCACTTTGTTTGAAACAGCTTTATAAATAAAGTTATTATTATTATTATTATTATTTATTTATTTACAAAGTGGACAAAACTTTAAGGTGTGGACTATGAACTGTGAACTATGAGACAAAACCTGAAAAGTCCAAACGTGAAGCTTAATCTGTGAACTAGAATTCAAAAGTCCATGAAACAGGACTTTTGTCCACAATTTATTTTACAATGTACCAACTATGCATGTATCCACTTCAAGAAGTACATGTAGCAGGAATAACTACTAAGTCATTGCGTCCATGAGTTTCCTCTTTGGCCACAAGACAAGTAGAAAGATTGCATTTCTATTACACCCATTTTTAAATCACATACTACATACAAGGAAGGAGGAAGCATCGCCAGAAGGTTTAATGCATTTCCCAGCATATTCTCAAGAGCATGCAGGACATTCTGAGAGACAGGCAGCTGCTCTAGGAGAGTTGGATAGGGCCATAATATAGTGGTAAAATTCTCAAATGCACACTTTAAAGCAGATAACTCGTAAGCTGGAGAGGAAATGGCATGTCACAAACTTAAAAGATCATCATTTAGCCTGGAGAAATAGTTTGTTACTTTATAAGAAAGCCCTCCGTAAAGACCGCTCCGGCCTTCGTTTTCAGTCTCCTCTGGAAGGTCTGAGGGGCCAGTCCAGCCTTCGTCTGCCTCCGCTGGAGGGTCTGAGGGACACATCCAGCCTTTGTCTGCCTCCGCTGGAGGGTCCAAGGGACTCGTCCAGCTTTCGTCAGCCTCAGCTGGAGGGTCCGAGGGGCCCATCCAGCCTTCATCGCCTGCAGTGCCACCACCTGGTCCTGCCTCGTCTGGTCCTGCGGTTGCTACACCTCAACATCACCGGCTGGCTGGGCGTCATCGCTGTCGTGGCTGGCCTAGGGACCTCCTTCGCCTGCGTCGCTGCTGCTGCCTTCCGCGGACGGACCTCCAAACCAGTCCCCTGAACTGTTCTGTTTTGGACCTCCGTGCTACTGGCCTCCTGGTCAGCCCCCTGAACTGGTTTTGGACTCTGTTTTCTTAGGCTCCAGTGTTTTTGGTTTTGGACTTGTATTTTTTTTTTTTTTGGGACCTTCTGGTGCTCCGGTTTTGTTTCCCAGAACATGAGTTTCGGGTTAGCCTTCGTCACGCTGCTCAGGTTGCCTAGCAACCATGGCAAACATTTCATACAGGATTCATTGTTTGACAGAAATGAAGGAGAAAAATGTCTCTTTGTTCATTCATTTTTTTATCAGATCACTTTGATGTATATATAGAGATGTATTATATATTATATTATATATTATAAGAGACAAATATTGTTTGTTTAATATGTTGGCATTATTACATATGTCTCAATGCTTACATATATGTGTAAAAAGAAAATGTACGAGTTGTGATAACTGTTGGTCATAGAATGAAGAGTAGACTGATATATTAAATATTCCTTTATTGGGTGAGAAAATCAGACCATGTCATAACTGCTTTAAGTCATACAGAATAGATATCAGAGCCTTAAACAGGCTGACTTTTGCTAAATGGGTCAAACTGGGCAGAAAGTATACAAACACATAACATCCTTATAGAATATGATGTAACACTATAGATCAACTTACCTCAGAATATATAAAGCATATAAACAATTATAGCAATATGATGCAACAAACACAGCAGTGTTACTAATCCAAAATACTCAAAGCTTCATAGAACTGGAACAAACATTTATTTTTAGGTCCATTCTGCTGCTGATACATACTTTGGGTTTCTAAATATTAAACTTGGGCAAGTTACTTTGAAAAAGTAATTAATTATAGTTACTAATTACTTCAAAAAAGTAACTGAGTTAGTAACTGAGTTACAAGATTCTAAAAGTAATTAATTACTTGAAAAGAAACTATTACGTTACTTTAAAAAAAAATTTTTTAACCCTCTGGGGTCCAGGGTAATTGGCCATTTTTAACTACTTTTGATGTTTCCTCTACATTTCACCTTAAAAACTATTTACTTTGCCTTGTTTGGTATCATCATTTTCAGCACAACCTCACGTGTCTGAATTTACAGTTATGTTTTCATTTTGACATACTGTAGTAACACAATTGATCTAAAATCAGACAAAAAACATAAAATCCGAGAAGAAAAAGTTATATTTTTACTGTAACAACCACAAACATGTTTAATGAATCATATTTCATAACTTCAAATGCAAATATAAAGTGTCAATTTTAAAATCATATGCACAAGTTTTGCAAACAACAAAGTTATTTGCAGCCATTTACCTTTTACCCTTTTTTTAAATAACCATTTCAAACTATTTACATAACAATCAGCTGTTCTGCATTCAATAAGATGCCACACAAATTATTTGTGCCACTCCAAATATTCCTGTCCACTATAAAGGAGAACATCACAGCCTGATAGGTCTAACAGCAGCAGGTGTATCACTCCTTTTTCTACCTGGAGACAGCAGTCGCCTCATTGTTCTGACACAAAACACAAAACTATCCACAGCACTACCTACACAAAACAACACGTTAACTACACACTCCAAACACGTCACAAATCTCCAAACACATCTCCAAACTCGCTCTCTCTCTCTCTCGTGGTCACTCCTAAATCTTCCCCCTCTTCCTAAACAACCAAATGTCATGTTGCCATATCATTTTTGATTGGTCGATGTGGTGCATTTTTCCACGAACACGAAAGGGCTGTTTTTTGTTCTTTTTTTTTGGTCATAAGCAGAGAGTGCTTGCTAGCGCTGTCCTTAGACAGTAAACGTGTCGAAATTATTGAGGAAAAACACACGTATATATTGTTTATCATGACTCTGGTTTTACGCGGCCTATCAACACAATTTAAAAACTGGTATGTATCACCTTGTTGCTTTGTCATCTTGAAGTGGTCATCTGATTGGCTTACCACGACTACTTTATTGTTCCTCAGTCAAACAGCAGCACTCATGCGATTGTTTTGCCCTCTTAGCTCCAGGTGTTGTGCCAAAAAGTGTTCGTCGGGCAGAAAGTGATTGCCACCGCTAGTGCCCAGATTACTACTTCCGTGCAACTGATATAAGATGCGGTAAGCTGAAGACAGCTTCAACTGTCTGTTTGTTGAAAAATAGTAACGTGACTGCACCGCATTTTCTTAATAGTAACAATAACGGCGTTGTAATGATAGAAATAGTAATTAGTTTACTCATTACTGAAAAAAGTAACGCCGTTATTCTCATCACTGATTCTCTGTAAGATAACGGTCAACTATTAAACGGCGTATATTTACAGTTTTTTCTGATTGCTTAAGCACATTTTTTGTAACTATTGGCTAATTTTGCAAAACTCTTCACACAAATAAGAAAACC
>NW_005187975.1:145837-148189 GCF_000239375.1 Pundamilia nyererei
GACTCTCCATTTACATGCACAAATTGGAGTCTATTAGATAGATATGATACAAACCACTGCAGCACAGTACCTGTAATACCTACAGCGTGCTCTAATCGCTCTAATACACGTGTCAAACTCAAGGCCCGCAGGCCACATCCGGCCCGGTGTACATTTATATCCGGCCCGTGAGATCATTTTATATAGATTTATTATTATTGTTATGTATGGCCCGGCGATATGAGGCGCTAATAACACACAAACTACAGATCCCATAATGCAGAGCTGCAGCCTCCTTGCCGAACACTAGGCTAGCTGGGAACATTCCCACGTCAATCAAGTCAAACTTCTGTTATTGCGAAGCTAGCCCCTCACAATGGTGGAGAGAAAAGTTGATTCTGAAAGCAGAGCCTTTCAGCACCAGTGGGTGACTGAATACAGACATTGCCGGTAAACCCGTGTGTCTTATTAGTGGAGCTAATGTGGCTGTAATTAAGGAATTTCATTTAAGATGGCACTACGAGACAAAACGTCAGGATAAGCTGAAAAACCTAAATGCACAAACTACAGAAGGTAGAAGCTAAAGAAGAATCTAACATTTCACCAGAGCAAAATCACAAAGTGAAGCTGTTGTGAAAGCAAGTTTTATTGTAGCAGAGGAAAAAGCCAAATCAGCCCGGTGCCACTCTGATGAGCTGCGAAGAAGCTGTGAGACATCTTGTGTCCAGACAAAACGCAGATTTTGGCAAATGTGAGCCTGAGGAGAAATACGATTGCTGATCGGGTTTGTGAGATGGCCACTGATTTAAGAACACAGTTGTGTGAAAGAAGCAAAAACTTTATTGCATACTCTCTTGCTGTGGATGAAAGTATAGACATGATGGACATTGCACAGCTGACCATCTTCATCTGTGGAGAGGAAATATTGAACATTAAGTCGATGCAAGGGACAACGACAGGGAAAGACATTTTTGAAAACGTATTTCAAAGTGTAACCGACATGAAACTGCCCTCGGACAAACCTGTTGGACTTACAGATGGAGCGCCGGTGTTGTGTGGTGAAAAAAGCGGACTAGTCAGCAGGATGCGAGTAAAGTTGCAGGAGGAGAACTGTACCGGTGAGTTAACAGCATACTGCATCATACACCAGGAAATGCTGTCTGGTAAAGTCCTAAAAATGGAGCATGTAGTGGTCAATTTCAGTCTTTTATGTGGGAAATAGATTCAGAGTTTGCCAACATTCCTTATCATACAGAGGTCCGTTGGCTGAGTCGAGGAAAAATTCTCAATAGGGTTTTTGAACTCGGCAAGGAAATCTGTCAGTTCATGGACATGACATATGATGCAGTGAAGGCATTTCAAGTGAAGCTGTCACAAATGCACCAGTACAACTTGCTGCACTTTCCCTGTTGCCAAGTAATGTTGAACCAAGTTGGCGGACTTTGCTGATAAACTGAGCGCACTGAGTTCGCAGCGCTTTGGTGACTTTGAAGCACAAAAAGAGAATTTTGAGCTGCTTCGCAACCCATTTACGTGGAAACTGCACCTGTGCAGATTCAGATGGAGCTGCAGTATAATGGTACAATCAAGGCAAAGTACGACTCTGAATGGCCCGCACAGTTTATTTGTTCCATTCCTGAAGTTAAATTAAAAATGCTTCAAAGGCTTCGAACTGAACATCTCAATATCTGAACATCTTACCTTGGGCATGGGCATCTGAGAGGTTGCACTCTTGACTATTTCTGATTGGTTTAGACCATGATATGGGCTTAAAGTGTGTCTGTTGTTGACCACACAGAGACTTTCAGATTTGCAGAGACTTTATTTTTTCTTTTGACTCAAACAACTGGTCGACCTAGGAATTTTTGGTCCCCCATTTCTCAATGGGGGACCAAATTGGTCACACTCTAGAGCCCTATGAGGGGAGCTAGGACCCAGCCGAGTCTTGTACCCATACTTCTTCCTAGGGAGGGAGCTGCTGGTGTCTGGCCTGTATCCCCCACCCATCCCTGTCTCCAGCTTGAAGGTGGCTAAGGCCTAGGCTGCATCAGGCCCGGTCCCTGGAGTGAGAGCGGCTAAGCAACAATGGCAGCCCCAGTCTTCAGAGCAGGCAGCTGGTGGTCCCTACAGTCTTGGGCATCTGCACAGCCCCACTGGCCAGTTATGAATCCATCCAGTGATTCCTGTTCTTCTTGTAAATCTTGTTCATCCTGACTCTGCCCCAGACTGATGGGCCCAAGCAGGTTGTGACTCCTGCACAGCCCCAGCTTCTACAGCATTCATTGTAACTGGGTCCCATCAGAATGTGTGTGTGTGTGTGTGTGTGTGTGTGTGTGTGTGTGTGTGTGTGTGTGTGTGTTTGGCGTGCCTGTC
>NW_005187975.1:148209-150054 GCF_000239375.1 Pundamilia nyererei
GTGTGTGTGTGTGTGTGTGTGTGTGTGTGTGTGATCACTCAGGCCACTCACACACAGACTCTATACTCAGACCAAGTCCTTTACACTTTATATGAATGTGTGTACACTACAAAACTCCTGTTCTGTATATATTTCTCTTGTTGTATATAATCCTCTTGTCTGTTATTTATTGTTTCTGTTCTACTATGTATATTTTGATTCCATGCACAGTTGGTGGGGTGCATCCACAATTTTGTTGCACATCTACAATGACAATAAACGGCTATTCAATTCTATTCCACTGCATTCTACTTTACGAATATCACAGAAATGTATTGAAGTGATTTTAAAGTTCAAACTCTGTTTTAAATCATGTGTGTGGAAAAGTCAGATAGCGAGCTGATGATAAGGTTTGCTGGACATCAGGTGATTAGATGTTAACAATGTGATTGGATGTCACAGTAGGTAGGTCAGGCCATATGTCATTTCTGAAGATGTGGCATCCAGTCAGAGATAAAGAAGAAAAGGTGACCGGGTTTAAAAGAAGAAATAGAGGGTTACTTCATCTTGTTATTGCGATGAGCAAAAGCTCATCTGAAGATTCAGCCCAGGGAATCCACAGCTAGAAATGATAGAAAGTAACCCCAGACGAGCAGCAAACTGGTCGAGTCATTTCTGGCCTTTTCTCTGCTCATTTTTGCCATGTTACATTATTAGTTCAGAAGGATTTGGATTTTTTTTTTCTGGATTCCAAATTTCAAGATTTACTCAAGATTTACTTTCATGTGGTTTGTAACTTTGAGAAAATTTGGATTGCCACTAAACAACCAAGGGCTGCTGCTTTCCTGTCGGAATATATATGGTCAACACAGAACACAGAGAGTGCATCATCAGATCCAATTGTGTTTGTCCTCTCCGATCTCTCTCCTCCCAAAGATTGGAGCAAAATAAGTATTAGCCCAGAGTTGTCATGGTTTTGGCTCTTTGTCAGGATAATGAGATGCTAATGTTCAGTCTGGAGAGACTCTCGGTTTTATGTTTCTAGTTCTTAGTTCTTGTTTATTTTTGTTGTTTCCACAAGTACCTGCCAGTTAAGTTTGTTAGATTTAGTTATTTGTACTTGCCAAAAATAAAACCCGACCAGCCTGACAATCCTGAATTTGGGTCCTAACCTGCCTGCCACACACAGCATTATGACAAGAGTAGGTTAATTAGATAAGTATAATTCAGGTGATTTGATTATTATTTTGTTACAATTATTAGATTCTGTTTTTGCCTTGCTCTCACTAAATTGCTTTATTAAGACATCCTGCAATCAAAGTCTAAATTGTGGACGTTCCCTTTTAAAGTCTTTGTGAAACAGTAAAAATCTAAGTATGAATCCTCACTCTTACTCCAGCCCTTTAAAAGTAGCAGACCCCTGGGGCTTTAAAACAACTTACATTTCCATCTGAACATTTGTTTTTGGGAAGGTCTTGCATATAGGCAAGATCATCTTCTTCCGTTGCTCCAGCAACCATTGAGCAACTGTTGCTGAACTGGCCTTCCTGCAGTCCAGGCCTCTGACCAACTGAAAATATATGGTGCAATTCCATATCTGTAGATATGGAATTGGTGTAGACGGGTTGCCTGTGTCTTAGTGGATGTTCAGGATTTAAATATCGTGTATGATGAATCTGTATACAATTTGTAGGTGTTGCCTCCCTAAGATGATGACCAGAGGGGCAACTGGTTTCCTGTTCAACAACGTGTGGCGCTGTGATAAAGAATAGAAAAAGGGACACACGTTGAGCTGATGTCAGTTTCACAACAGGAAGGTTTATTCTTCCTCTGTGCCCCAAAACGCTACTCGATACCACTGCGCGT
>NW_005187976.1:0-4628 GCF_000239375.1 Pundamilia nyererei
GCAGCGAGGCCGATGAAGAATGCACCTGGCCTGACATTGTAAGCATTTGCAGAAAGAGCGGAGAACGTTTTTAGCGTAAAACAGTATGCAGTCCACATGCTTGAAAAGCACTGCGCGTGCCAACTGCGATGGCCGGGAATCGAAACCGGGTCAACTGCTTGGAAGGCAGCTATGCTCGCCACTATACCACCATCGCTGTGAAAGACTGCAACATCACTGATTCATTGTCCGGCTTATAAAGCTTTTCAGGACAATTAACAAGGTGGGCATTTTGATTACACACTTGTGAGGTTTTAAAAGAAGTTGAATTTAGATAATAAAAATAACAAAAACACTTTTTACAGTAGCTTCACTCGTGCTGTCCTTTTCTAATGTTGATCTGCCGGTGTTCCTTCAGGAAATCTGGATCTTTAAAAGTCTTATCACATATATCACAATCAATCCTCCCATTTATTTACGAAAATGAATAGGAAAACTGTATGTTTGTATGTATGCGTTCCCAGCATGTTGCAGATCTGAAAGAATATAACCTCCGTCACCACTATGTGAGTCTTCATGCCGACAAATATGACAACTTTCAAGGACAGTGAAGTAGAGAGAAGGTGAATGAACCGTTGGTGGGTCTGAAGAAACAGCTGTCTGTATTTACTCACAGCCTAGACATCAGTGACAATGCAGTGAAAGCTAGCTACCTCATCATTAATGAAATTGCACTAGCATCAAAACCATTTATTGAGGGTGAATTTCTAAAAACGTATAATGAAGGCATCGGAGATAGTGTACCCTGAAAAGCGCCAGGCCTTTGTAAATATCAGCCTGACAAGAAACACAGTTGCCAACAGGATTTCTGATCTTTCAGAGGATTTGGACAGCCAGTTGAAGCAAAAAGTAAAGTTATTTATTGCGTTTTCAGTTGCAATTGATGAAGGCATGGACATTACAGATGTTCCGCAACTGGCAATTTTCATCCGCGGAGTTGATGACACATTGACCGTTACAGAGGAGTTCGTGGAGTTGGTGCCGATGACAGATACAACGACCGCAGCTGCTATTTTCACCACACTCGTTGGCGCACTGGACAGGGTTGGAGTGGAGTAGTCCCACGGTGTCAGTCTGGCTACAGCTGGTGCGCCCTCAATGATTGGGAAAAAAGCAGGCGCCGTAACCAAGTTCAGAGATAAAGCGCAATCTGCAAATGGAGTATTTGATTTTTGGGCTTTTCACTGTATTTTGCACGAGGAAGCTTTGTGTTGCAAGTCATTAAAAATGGATAATGTCATGAAGGTGGTCATCCAAATTGTTAATCCCATCTGTTCCAGAAGCCTCAATCACCGTCAGTTTGTCAGCCTTCTCAGAGAAAATGACCACATCTATGGCCTGCAATACCACACTGAGGTAAAATGGATGAGCTGAGGTGCTATGCTGAGGCATTTCTTTGATTTACAAGAAAAAAATCGAACAGTTCATGGAAGAAAAGGGCAAACCAGTGTTAGAATTTCATTCCGCAGAATGGATGCAGAACTTGCATTTATGGTGGATGTTACAGAGCACCTGAATAACTTGAACAAACAGCTTCAAGGATGCAATAAAGTTGTCGCGCAGTATTATGACAGCATACGTTCTTTCAAGTTGAAGCTGTCATTGTGGGAGACGCAGCTCACTGGTGGTGATCATAGCTGGACTGGCCATCGGGCATACTGGGCATTTGCCCGGTGGGCCGATGAGTTTTTTTTCTTTTTTTTTTCTCGTAACGGTATAAACACTGAAAGGTGGTGGATTGGCCAGATGCTGGGAGATGTGTAAAAATAACTCAATTGTTGTTTGGTGGTGGCTATTGCGGAGCTTCCACAGATTCAGTAATGTTAGCAAGTGGTGGAGGCCAGCAGGTGGATGATGGAAAGGTGAGGCAGGAAGAGCAGAGACTTGAGGTGGCCGTCGGTCCAAGTGTCAGGTGAACTGAACTTCAAGTGAGAACTTATGACCTGCAGTCTGTCTGGGTCAGATATAAACCAAGTTTAGGTGGAGTTTATTTTCGTTATGCTGACTTTTTACAGTCAGTTACAATAACTCTGCGTACTAGCTAGCATGACGGAGTTTATATACTGCTGGGCGGGTGCTATGATGTTACTGATGTTTAACTTTATTTTATTTATAAGGTAAGTTATTAGAGTTTCCAACCGTCCCGTAAAAAACCGAATCGTCTCGTATTCAGAGAAAATATTCCGCGTTTCGTATTGACCTAAGGAGCACAGTTTGTCCCGGACTTCAGCTAGAATGGAAAAAGACACAAAGCTGGAGTTTTTCTGCGTCTTTACGCTGTCAGCTGTCTCTTCTTCTCTCATCCTCTCCCCCTCCCTCTCCTTTTGCTACTACAATCATGAAAC
This sequence comes from Pundamilia nyererei, assembly GCF_000239375.1. NCBI lineage: Eukaryota > Metazoa > Chordata > Actinopteri > Cichliformes > Cichlidae > Pundamilia > Pundamilia nyererei. The sequence goes on from NW_005187976.1 coordinate 2,385, forward strand.
TGATCAATGATCAGATGATCGGCTTTTCTGATGCAAGTCCTGTCTCTCTTGCTTGTTTATTGTCCACTTTGCACCAGAACAAGGAACCCAGCGGATGTCGCGCTAAACAACAGCAGCACGTTTAAACTTGATCAGCTGTGGTTAGAATTTATTTAATATTAATTTCTACTATCAGCTGATGTTTTCTGGAGCCACAGCTGTAAAGCTGCTGGTCATGATATCGGTTTGGATATGTGGTGAGAGGGAAACATGAAGATGAAACCAGGAGATGTCCTTACTGAATCATCAGAGCTGAACAGGTGATGGAGAAACAGGTTTACCTTTTAGGTGACATGAATGAGTTGAAGGGAAGTTATGAACTGTTTCTGAGAGACAAATAACACCAGGATCCTTTTTCTATGTAGCTGACAGCTGGTAACTGTGCAGGGGCGGGTCTAGCAAAATTTTGCCAGGGGGCCGGGTAGGGCATTAACAGGGAAAGTGGGGCACAAGGACTACTTTTCTTTTATTATTCTCAATTAAAATGTCTAGCTTTTACCAAAAATTATTTGAATCTTACAACAAACGTTTTCATCTGATGTAAAATGTATAGAAATCCATTATTGTACATAGTAATATTTTTTCAGGGTCCCATTATACTGTATAATTAAGTTTTATTCTTTCTCTCCTGTCTTTCTGTCTCCTTTCACTTTTTAAAGGTTGCCATGTTAAAAAAATATTTTGTCCTGCCATGCTGTTTATTGATGTGGTAAATGAATAATTTATGAAAATATATCTAAATCTGTCATTCATTATTTTTAATATTCAGTAATGATCATGTCTCACCTTTAGTCTTCTCTGTCTTGATTTCAGGTTTCCACCATATGTTGTAGATAGTTCAGGAGGTTAACTCGACCGAGCAGTCTTTGGGTTTCGGCTAAGTACTGTTTAGAATACCAGAATAGAGAGGATGCTGTAGGTTTAAGTTTATTAGATTGATACATATATACCAACAAGACACTGTCACAACAGCGTTTGTTTTCATTCAAAGGCTTTATGGTTTTTCCTATAAAAAAACCATAGGAATATTCCTATTCCTATAATACCTGGTGGGCTGGTTGCTAGTCAAAATGCCTGGGCCGTTTTTTTGTCCCAGTCCAGCCCTGGTGGTGATGCAGCTCACTTCCCCTGTTTGAAAAATGTGTGCATGACCCAAAGTGTGGTAGACATGAAGCAGTTCAAAGATAAAATAACGGGACTGTTACTGGAGTTTGAGCAATGATTTCAGATTTTTGGTGAACTGGAGAAAGACTTCAAGTTTTTTGCTCGCGTTCACCGTGAATCCCTCTGATCTGCCCATCAGGATCCAACTTGAAATAATAGTGTTACTTTTATATTGTTGGATTGTCATTTATGCTTAGAAATATATACTCATATATCCTTAGAGGTATACACTGTAAAAAAAATTGTAATATAAAAGTATTTTACTGTGTATTTTACAGTTTTGTACTGTTCTTCTAAAATATCATTAAATTTACATCAATAGACTGTGATTTTACATTTCAAATGTAAATTAACGTAAAATCACTGTATTGTAATAAAACATAATTTTCTTGTTTTTTTAAATGTATTTGTCTGTACATATGCATATTTAGATTGTTAAAATACATTCACAAATGTTTGTCCGTTATTTGAAAGATTGAACTGTTTAATTCAAATGTAATGCTATGGAAAAATATATAAAATGATTCTTATAAATTTTTTTTACATCAAATAATAATTATTATTATTGCCATTTAGGGCGATCGTGGCACAAGAGTTGGCAGTTCGCCTTGTAATCAGAAGGTTTGAGCCCCGTTGTCGAATTGACAACGTTAGGCAAGACACTTCACCTACCACCTACTGGTGATGGCCAGAGGGGAATTATAAAGTGGAATTGTAAAGCACTTTGAGGGTCTCAAAAAGCACTATATGAATGCAATCCATTATTATTTAAACCAACTGTTAACTGTATATTTCTGTACATTTCAGTATTATTATTCATATTGCCGCATCCATGGACCTTGTTTATAGGTAATTTCATTGTTTAATCACATTAAAATGTTCCTAATTTAATGTTTAAAAGCATTTGAAAAAGGCAAAATCCCATGTAAAATTAGGGCAACAAACTGTATTTGTTAGGTGCGGCTGTGTGCAGACAGGAATAGGACCCAAGGTGCAGACTCCGGAGACAGAACTTAAACCAAAACAGCTTTAATGCTGAAC
>NW_005187976.1:5332-19497 GCF_000239375.1 Pundamilia nyererei
TCGGCGTCAGGTGTGTCATTAATTGTAAGAAGGCAAACATTTTGTGACCGTTGCGCTGTTATGTTAAGTTGATATGGGAATAAAGACCAAAAAGGACAAGATAAGTACTGCTGGAGTTATTGGACTTTTTACTTAATTCATACATACCAGTGACATTGCGTCACCCCGGTTAACGACCACCTCAGTGACTTCAAGCATAGGCTTAGCCTCTACAGGATGTCTGATCCTTAGCAGTTAGCAAAGACTCTGTGTGCCTCCCAGAGCACTCTGGCATGCACACACATCCTAAGGTCATGAGAGAGGATGTACCTTCTCTTACTGATTTATGGTATAGGAGGACACCTACTCTGTATCTGTTTAAGTATAAGACATCATATGTTAATGAAACTACGCATATTCATGTAACCTCAATAAAGAGCAGTGTGGTACTGTGTGGTTGTGTGTTCATTGTCCTCAAAATTTTAAAATAACTTGAATTAATAGCTATGTTGTGCTTTTGGACACACTGTCCTCGGGCTCCAACTTTATGTTTATATGTTTTATGTTGATGTGCTACTGTTTCTAATTGATTATATTTATATATTTAACCTATTCTTGACTCTGTGTTTTTTGCACTTGTTTGGGGATTTCATTATTTTTATCTACATTTCTGCCTGAGAAATGACACCCTGATATAGTTCTGTGATCTGTGAAACAGTTTTGCAAAACACTGAGGCACTGTGTGTTTGTGTGTTCTTTGTCCTCAGAGTTTTCAAATAACTTCCGGTGTTTTATGAATAATAGCTATGTTATGCTTGTACTATTTTGAACATACTGTCCTGAGGCTCTAGCTTTATTTTTTATGTTGATCGCATTAAAACAAAAAAACAATGCTTGTACCAACATTATGGACTCAATTGCTCCTCTAAAATGTAGATGGCAAAAATTTAAAACTCAGCCTTGGCTAAATAAAGCCACTCGTGGCGTCAGACAGGAATGCAGGAAAGCAGAACGAAGAAAGATAAGCTCCACGGTCCTTTTGAACCACCTACATGTTCATTCTTTTTCTCCGAATTTAAAGCAGTCTCATTATCCCATCTTACTGATATAATAATGCACATGAAACCAACTATGTGCCCCTTGGGTGTGTTACCTACGCCATTTCTCAGAGATGTGCTGAAGACAGTCGGCCCCAACATCCTCGCTATTGTAAATGGCAGTGTTTCAAATGGAACTGTCCCTCATTCATTTATACAAGCTGTTGTCCAGCCACTTCTAAAAAATCCTGGTTTGGACCCGTCAGTATTTGGCAATTCTAGACGAATCTCTAAGCTGCCATTTTTGTCTAAGGTTTTCGAGAAAGTTGTCCTCCACCAATTATATTCATTCTTAGACACACATAATATTCTGGATAAATATCAGTCTGTTTCAGAGCCTTCCACAGCACAGAGTCCGCTCTACTGAAGGTGTTCAATGATGTGCTTTTAGCTGCTGACTCTGGAAAAAGTACAGTTTTAATTCTTCGAGACCTGAGTGCAGTATTTGACACTGTCAACAACACAATCTTATTAAACTGTCTAAAGACGTGTCGGCATTCAAGGCTCTGCTTTAAAATGGTTTGCCTCTTATTTGGAGAGCAGATCATACTCTGTGATGCTGGGTAACAAATACTCTTTCCCATCTATACTCAGTTGTGGAATACCTCAGGTATTCTGTGCCCCGTCTTATTCTCCCTATACAGTGGGGCAAAAAAGTATTTAGTCAGCCACCGATTGTGCAAGTTCCCCCACTTAAAATGATGACAGAGGTCAGTAATTTGCACCAGAGGTACACTTCAACTGTGAGAGACAGAATGTGAAAAAAAAATCCATGAATCCACATGGTAGGATTTGTAAAGAATTTATTCGTAAATCAGGGTGGAAAATAAGTATTTGGTCACCTCAAACAAGGAAAATCTCTGGCTCTCACAGACCTGTAACGTCTTCTGTAAGAAGCTTTTCTGTCCCCCACTCGTTACCTGTATGAATGGCACCTGTTTGAACTCATCATCTGTATAAAAGACACCTGTCCACAGCCTCAAACAGTCAGACTCCAAACTCCGCCATGGCCAAGACCAAAGAGCTTTCGAAGGACACCAGGAAAAGTATTGTAGACCTGCACCAGACTGGGAAGAGTGAATCTACAATAGGCAAGCAGCTTGGTGTGAAAAAATCAACTGTGGGAGCAATCATCAGAAAATGGAAGACATACAAGACCACTGATAATCTCCCTTGATCTGGGGCTCCACGCAAGATCTCATCCCGTGGGGTCAAAATGATCATGAGAACGGTGAGCAAAGATCCCAGAACCACACGGGGGGACCTGGTGAATGACCTGCAGAGAGCTGGGACCAAAGTAACAAAGGTCACCATCAGTAACACACTACAACGGCAGAGAATCAAATCCCGCAGTGCCAGACGTGTTCCGCTGCTGAAGCCAGTGCAGGTCCAGGCCCGTCTGAAGTTTGCCAGAGAGCACATGGATGATACAGCAGAGGATTGGGAGAATGTCATGTGGTCAGATGAAACCAAAGTAGAACTTTTTGGTATAAACTCAACTCGTCGTGTTTGGAGGAAGAAGAATACTGAGTTGCATCCCAAGAACACCATACCTACTGTGAAGCATGGGGGTGGACACATCATGCTATGGGGCTGTTTTTCAGCCAAGGGGACAGGACGACTGATCCGTGTTAAGGACAGAATGAATGGGGCCATGTATCGTGAGATTTTGAGCCAAAACCTCCTTCCATCAGTGAGAACTTTGAAGATGAAACGAGGCTGGGTCTTCCAACATGACAATGATCCAAAACACACCGCCCGGGCAACAAAGGAGTGGCTCCGTAAGAAGCATTTGAAAGTCCTGGAGTGGCCTAGCCAGTCTCCAGACCTCAACCCCATAGAAAATCTGTGGCGGGAGTTGAAAGTCCGTGTTGCTCGGCGACAGCCCCAAAACATCACTGCTCTCGAGAAGATCTGCATGGAGGAATGGGCCAAAATACCAGCTACTGTGTGTGCAAACCTGGTAAAGACCTATAGTAAAGGTTTGACCTCTGTTATTGCCAACAAAGGTTATGTTACAAAGTATTGAGTTGTATTTTTGTTATTGACCAAATACTTATTTTCCACCCTGATTTACCAATAAATTCTTTACAAATCCTACCATGTGGATTCATGGATTTTTTTTTCACATTCTGTCTCTCACAGTTGAAGTGTACCTCTGGTGCAAATTACTGACCTCTGTCATCATTTTAGGTGGGGGAACTTGCACAATCGGTGGCTGACTAAATACTTTTTTGCCCCACTGTACATGCTCCTATTAGGCTCCATGCCTTCGTATCATCACGTCTTGACTACTGTAACTCTCTTTATTCAGGCATCTGTCACTCAGGCCTGTCCCGCCTGCAACTTGCTCAAAATGCAGCCGCAAGGCTCCTGACGGGTACCAGAAAGAGAGAGTATTACTCCAATACTCGCATCTTTACATTGGCAGCCAGTTAAATATAGAATTGATTTTAAGGTTTTATTATTTGTTTTTAACGCTCTCTATGGTTTGGCTCCAGGTTACATTTCAGATCTCCTTAGCTTGCACCTACCCACTCGAACTCTGCGCTCCTCCAGTCAGATGCTTGTATTAGTTTCACGCTCCCAGTTCAAATCTAGAGCCACTCCCACATTCTTTGCAGTAGTTCAGCTTGTGTCAAGTGCATCTTTTAAGGGGATTACAGTGTTGTGGTTTATTTTATATCAAATTTACATTAGCAGATTTAACAAACTTTTAGGTGATTTTTATCCAGTTTGACTTCAATATTCTGTACATTAAGTTTTTATGTCCCCTTGGCTTTTAAAATGAAAGATAATTTAGATGTTTTAAAATCACTGTAACAGTATTTCCTCTATGCTGCTCAAGGCTAACAGGTGTTTTTACCTGGTGGCAGAAGATTTTGTGCCTCCAAGTTTAAAAAATTTATAATTCAGATTCCATTTCCCAATGCTGCAGTTGAAACATTCATGTAAATGAGTGATACATATGAAAAAAAGTGGGATCAGAAGCCAGCGGAAAGTTTGTCCAGGGAAGTCACAGCTGTATGGTTTAACTCCATAGGGTATAACTTGATGACTCCGCAAGTTGCAGATGCAAGCCAAAGCTCTGCCACACTGATCACAGCTGTAGGTTGAACTGTGCCCTGGAGGAGTTTGGGTCTTTTTAAGGTTCCAGACTCAGTAAAAGACTTTCCACACAAGTCACAGCTGAATGGTCTCAGTTCACTGTGGACGAGTTGGTGTCTTTTTAAATGTTTAATCTTCTGTGTTTGTCGGCCTCCTGAGAGCGCTGACTTCTCGGTCCGTGTTTGTCTTGCAGTGACAGAGATACAGACAGAGGCATGTGAGTGAAATGCAGTCGTGGAACAAACTGAACCTTCAAACTCCCTCCATTAGTTAAAACGAAGCAGTCACTGAACACCTATTACCACCACCTACTGGCAAAAATAGAACATGACATCCAACCTGTTGCAAGAAAAAAAATCCCAAAATTAAATATGTATTTTTGCATAAACTATTTTTTTTAACTTAACAACCACTAGCAAATACAAAACTCTTGCCCATTACTGGAGCTTATGTACAAATATTAATCGTTGCATTGTATCACATTCAGAACAGTAGTAAGTGTGTGTCAGGCTTATAGATTTCACATTTTCTATTTTAGTTTGACATGTAGTATGGTAATATCTGCTAGTACAGATTATAAAGAATTACAGTAGTAAAGCTTAGAAAAGCCAAATACTTTTACAAATACATTTTTCAGTGTCACTCTGAAACAGGATGGGAGAACACTGCAAATGGAAGACAGCCATCTTAGAAACCTTTCATTAAAAGGGTTTGTGACATTAGTTGTTGTTCTGCTCTGTGAGTTTGATGAGTTTGTCTCTCACCTTCTATACCCTCTGCTCAGAGTGACGCTAAAGCTTGTTGTGGACCTTAAAAGCAGGTCAAGAACTATTGCCACCAGCTGAAGTCCAAGACAGTGGAGTCTGTTGAACCAAAGATAGAGACTATTGAAATTCATATTTCAAAGTTTGGAGATAATGACCTGATTCTAGCCTACTATGTTAGGGAGAACATCTGGAAAGAGTAGCTGGGAAGTTGCCTGAAAGAAAGATATGTGGAATGGGGGAAATCATACACATGTGCTCTGTTTCAGTTTTGTGGTTTTGTGGTCAGTTTAAAGACTGAAGAAAAAACAGAAGCAAAGCATGTTGGAGCCTGAAGGTGGCGCTAAAAATCCAAAAAAGGGACATCAGAGCAACTCCTAACAAATTAGCCTTCTCCAAATGAAATGTATTCAACAAATTAAACCAGAAAACAGAAGAAGAAATTACAGAATATTTGGTGTTTCCAAGAGGTACTAATACACAGAATGGCAAACCACATGACTGAGTGCCTGTATTAACACAGGTTGCAGGAACTTTACCTGCAGCTTCCTGTTGACCAGCTTCCTCAATGTGCTTAAATGTTTCTGCTTTAATTTAATGAGTCAATTATCAGTTGAGCCACTTGCACCAAAGCAGGCATTTAAATGTATATTCCTATCACTGTGGTCCTTTCAGCACCAAAAATAAATCATAAATCATCATTCAACTTCAATTACTCCCAGGAGAAAGTAATTAGTTACACTACTCCTTACATTACTTTTGCATTTCTCTGTGAAATGAACTAAAAAGCACTGTCTCATTGATTATTTATTATTATTTAACAATATAAACTTATAGGGTACAGTCCTACACAACAACACAGATCTCTATTCACACAACATCTTTTTAGTATTTAGGTATGAAGCTGGAGCCGACAGCACCAAGAAAAGATGAAAGCCAACACAAATAGACCTATTTGAATTGCTCACTTTCTAATGATGTCCGCCAACTATTTCCTTGCCATGTTAATTACACTTTCCACTGCTTCCCCACACTTCTACATGCCTAGTGTTAGTAACAGCAGTTACAAAGTGACTGGATGTCACCATGGATGAGTCCATTTGTCATCGCAGTAAATGGCATCTGGCTTCCAGTAAGAGAGGGGGAAGGAAGGGTGTATAAGTATAAAATGAACATAAAGAATGCATATGGGGTTCTTTCTTTTTGTCTTCTGTGAGATCTTCAGTGAGAAATTCTGAAGATTCGATTTCAGACATTCAAAGCTAAAAATTCCAGCAGAGAAACCAAAGAGATCAACCACTGTTCAAACTGTGAACATTGTTTTGTACATTTTTGGCTTTTCCATCTCAATTCTTGCCACGTTAGATGATTAATTTTGAAAGATTTTGATTTGCATCATACTTCCACTGAGTGCCCAGGGGATGTTGTTTCCTGTTAGGTGATTGCTTTGTCCTCTCCAACCTTTCGCCTCCAAAGGATCAGAATAAAATCACTATTAGCTCAGAGTAGGTTAGTAAGTAGAATTAAAATTATTTGGTTGTTATAATTTGCGTTGGTCCTGCTAAAGTGCATCAATACAATTTCTACCTGTAAACTGAAATGACTGGACCCACACAGTGGCTTTAAGCTTTATTTTTATACAACAAGCACTCTCCACTACACACACCTCTCACCAGTCTCCTGCATAACAATAAGAAGGGGAGAGAGTCATTAGTCCCATCAAAAATCGTGAAATCGTAAAGGGAGAATTTTTTCCCCTCTGTTACAGATTTTTTTTTTGAAGTGCCACTTTGTCCTCTGTTTTCTTTTTTGGGGGAAGGGGGAGGGGCATACACTGAATTGATACTATGTTTTTGGGTAATTGGCTCTATTGCAATTATTTTGTAAAACAAAACAAAACAAAAAACTGTACCTTAAAATAAAAATAAAAATGCAGAGTCCTAACTTCTATATTAAAAAAAACACACACACACACAAACATGGACCGAAAGCTCAAAATAGCCACTGGTCTCAGAAAACACATATCAGAACTGATAAGAACAAAGCAGAACAGACAATGCCAAAGGAGAGTACATAAACTGCTTCATGTTCAAGGGAACTACTGAGAGATTGAGGAATATGTTTGCATGTCAGTGGAGGGTTCAGAACAGATGAATCTAGAGGCAGGTGGGAGTTGCAGCTTTCTAAAATGACAGCAGAGTGCATGATGGGAACATAAAAAGCAGACTGACTGAAAAAAGAAAGACAGAAATCCAATCACAGGTCTGTTTGCTTTGACATTACAACATCCGAACAGAGTGTTTCACTCGCTGTCTCTGCAGAAATCACACAGTGACTTTTACTTTGTCGTCTCTCCTCTGTGTCTGATCATTTGGCAAGAAAACATTCATACAGGTTACAAATTTTGTGCCTGGTAATGAAAAAAGGCTTTACTTAATGGTGTTTTTTTCTTGTTTTTTCTTTTTTAAGTACTTTACAAAATGAGGCAAATTCCAGTTTTTGTTTCTCATTTGTGTAATGATTTCTTTCTTCATGTTTTTCCAGGTGATGGGTTTTATGACAGACATCACGTTACTGAGTCTCTTCATTATTCCAAGTGAGCCATCTAGTTTCAGTCATTTACTGTCTGACAGATCAGAGCAGAAAGAGATACTTTACAAAGTCACACATTTTATACTGAAGATGTTGACAGAACAAGAGATAAAAAGCAAACCCATGACTCTTAAAGTCAAATTGTTCATCATGAATTTTCTCTTTATCTACATTTCTATATTTTAAATATATTTTGTTTTTCAGGCACTTTACTGGTCCAGCAGCACTAAAGTTGCATGGGATTTGTAAACAAGATGCACTCAGAGCTTCCATCTCTGTTGGTGCAGTGATGAAGAGGTTTGTAGGATCAGGACAAGCAGCCAAAGTTTGACAGCACAAGACCTGTGTTTGGAGTGTGGATTAAAAATAATTATGAATTTGGCAATAATCCAAACAATGTGATCTTCAACAGCAGTGGGACAGTTTACATCTATCCAATGAACATTACAGGAGATTTGACAAAAAAAACTGCACCACTCTGTTTTCCACTTTAACCACAGATTAAACAAACACATACTACTTCAGAATCGTGAACTTGCCCTACAGATGTACAGCTGTTTGTGATCCTCTTCAAATAACAATTAAAGGTAAGAAAGTTTCCTCTCATTCTAAAAAGAATAAAGAAAAATCAGCTGCAGCTTTTGTGAGTCAGCTGCTTCCGTTATACTCATTTTCCATGAACAGAATCAACTTTTGGTGTTTTGGAAATTTATTTACCTGGATGATTGAGAATGCATCAAGACATTTAGTATAACACATTATTAGTCCCAGCAGAGGTGCTGCTCTTACTTTTCTAATCTCTTACTATTTTAAGAGTCTTTAGAAGGCGTTTCTGGATTTGCAGATTATAAACTGCCTTGTGGATAAATTGTTGAATCAATGTGCACTGCTGCACTGCTGCACTACTTCACACTTATATTTCATCTACGTTTATCTGGTCATGTGTCTTTTATGTTCTCTGGTTAGTCTGTCTTGTCTTCTGTGTTTTACTGTTATGTCCATGCCAGGGCAGAAGTAAATTTTCTGGGGTGAAGTTGCTGTTCGCCTTGATCAGCTAAGACTACAGATTATAGATGAAGTCAAGAAAAGTAAAAAGAATCCTGTTCTGATTACAAAGCTGATGCACACCACTTTGGCCTTGTGAATCAAAGAGATGATCAGTGATGACCTACCAGTGGGTCAGATCCTGGATCGCTAGCTTACTCTGAAATTGGAGTCTCAGGTAAGAATGTATATAGATGTATCTAACAAGATGTATTTTATATTGACTTCTGTTATCTGGCCTGTCTGAACAAGTTATTCCTTTGTAGTGTAAGGATTTTGATGTATTTTGCAAAGATTTGTAGATTAATTGAAACTTGTAAATGTAAATTTATCCTGTGTGTTCACATCTGTGCATAATTCCACAGGATTACACACCTTTACCTGAAGAACCATTTTATGATTTGTTGGACCAACATGCTCCCCGGCTCCAGAGCTTAATCTGAAAGAAAGCTGCTTGTTCACACATTCACAGCTAAAAATTCCAGCAGAGAAACCAGAGGGATCAACCGCTGTTCAAACTGTGAACTTGCAATTTTGTTTAGTATATTTTTTGCTTTATCCTCTCAATTCTTGCTGAGTTAGATGATTAATTTAGAAGGATTTTGTTTTGCATCATTTTTCCACTGAATGCCCAGGGAATGCTGCTTTCTTATTGGGTGATCATCATCAACTCGGGACACAGTGATATGTGCATCTTTGGATTTGGTTTGCTTTGTTCTCCAAACTTTCTCCTCCAAAGGATCAGAATAAAATCAGTATTAGCTCAGAGTAGGTTAGCAACTGTTGGGATTAAATCATTTGCAGTGCCTCGATAATGCTATGCTTTTTTATTAATAAGTGTTATATAGTTATATAGTGTAGTATTAAGTACACAGCCCATAAAAAAAGGCTTGTGAACATGTGTCCTCGTGAGTACAAAGCTGCAGACTCTCACTCATGCTTGCCTGGGAAAATGCAGATAAGAGGGGACCATCTCTAGTGGAAAGTTAATGAGACACTGTTTTTTAGACTAGAATGAGAGAGCTTCTGTAATAAAACTTTTAGGGGCACACCAACATTTTGAGATCCGTGGCAGTTTGTCATGCAGGACGCATCTCCCGTCTAGAAGTAATATGAAAGAGAAATAAAGAGTTAAATGGTCAACTGAGCAGTGTTTTGTCTTCCATCGGATGCCTCTGAGGAATTAAAAGAACTTGGTGTCGATATTTACACAACATAAGTAGAATGAAAATGATTTGATTGTTATACTTATACACTCACCTCTTGCCAGTCTCCTCTGTCACTATAAAAAGGGAAGAGAGTCACTAATCCCATCAAAATCACCTGTCCACTTTGACATCCCAGCACTGTCCCATAAGCTCAGCAGCAGCAGGCCAGAGACCACACCCCTGCCACATGGATATTATTTGGCAATCTTTTGTGAAAGTGCTGCAGATTTTTTTTAAGGCATGCCACTTTTGTCCTCTATTTTTCTTTCTTTCTTTTTTTGTGTGGAAAATACAGTGTACACCATGTAGATACTATGTTTTTGGGTAATAGCACTTTGGCAATTATTCTGTTGCTGTAAGAAAAAAACCCCCAATATATCTAAAATATTTTTAGATAAAAATGAAATTTCCTTATATAGCAAATAAAATAAAACAAACACACGGACACTAAAGTCAGTCTCAAAAAATGCAGAACAGACAAAGCCAAGGGAGGCGTACATGGAAGGGAACTACTGAGAGAATGAGGAATATGTTTGCATGTGAGTGGAGTGTCAGGCGAATCTAGAGGCAGGTGGGAGTGGCAGCATCTGAAGTGTCAACAGAGTGCATGATGGGAACAAAAAGCAGACTGACTGATTAAAGAACAACAGAAAACCAAAATTATCACAGGTCTGTTTGCTTTGACATTACAACATCTAAACAGAGAAGTGTTTCACTCGCACTGCTAAAATCACACACTGACTTTTACGTTGTCGTCTCTCCTGTGTAGCAGACTGATCATTTGGTAAGAAAACATTTATACAGTTTATTAATTTTGTGCATTGCAATGAAAAAAAAAGGCTTTATTTGATTTTTAGTTTTTGTTTTGTAAGTGCTTTACAAAATGAGGCAAGTTCCTGTTTTTGTGTCTTATTTGTGTAATGATTCTTTTCTTCATGTTTTTCCAGGTGATGGGTTTTATGACAGACATGTTACTGAGTTTCCTCTTTATTCCAAGTGAGCCATCTCATTTCAGTCATTTACAGTCTGACAGATCAGAGCAGACAGATACTTTACAAAGTCAAGTATCTGAGGATGTAAAAGAACAAGGGATAAAAAGCAAACCCACGACTCTTAAAGTCAGATTGTTCATCATGGATTTTCTCTTTATCTACATTTCTATATTTTCATGATATTCTGTTTTTCAGGCACTGTGGCTGCTTGTCCTCCAAACACACACCTGTTCATCACTGCACCAACAGAGATGGAGGCTCTGAGTGGATCTTGTTTACAAATCCCATGTAACTTTAGTGATGCTGGATCAGAAAAGTTTGACAGCACAAGACCTGTGTTTGCAGTGTGGATTAAAAATCATACTAATTTTAGACTTAATCCAGAAAACGTGATCTTCAACAGCAGTGTGACATTTAACATCTATCCAATGAATATTACAGGAAACCTGACACAGAGAAACTGCACCACTCTGTTTTCCAATTTAATCACAAATTATACAAACACATACTACTTCAGAATTATGAACTTGCCGTTCAGAGCAACAGCTGCTTGTGATCCTCTTCAAATAACAATTAAAGGTAAGAAAGTTTCCTCTAATTTCTATAAACAAAGTATAATCAGCTGCAGCTTTTATTCAAAACAACTAAAAAAGAAATTATGAACAAATGTAACAGAAATAAGCACATTTAAGTGTTTTGTGTTTAGCTGGAAACTCGGAAAATTAAGACGGCTCAGGACAATAATTAGTCTTCTGGGGTCTTTATTGTGAGCAGTAAAATTGGGAATCAGTAAAAAAAAAAAACTGTAGTAAAGACAGAAAAAACAGAAAATAAAAAATAAAAGAGAAGAAATCCTGCATACAAAGAAAAAGTCACTGTTTAAAAGCATATTTATGATTTTTTGTTATGTTTAAATTGTCACGGCAGGGTGTGCCGATGTGTAGATGAGGTAGATCCAAAAGCAGACACGGTGAAGACAGAACTAAGTTTCCAAAAATAAAGCGAGCCTTTATTGTGGCTGATGGCATTGTGAAGTAGTCAGACTCGAACGTCAAGGAAGGTGGTAGGGAAGCAGACTATGCAGACATTTTGGGTTTCCAAGGTGAGCAATTTATTTGCAGTGAACTTAATTTAATGTATAACTTAACAAAACTTCCCCAAAATCAATTCATTTAACAGAACTCAACATAACATGGCTCTGGTGACACAGCTCACCTCTCCTCCCTCCTGCTTCTGGTAGAGACTGACTTTAAATAGGGCCATCAATTTCCCTCCAATTGCCCAGCCAGTACCACTCACTCAACTGAGGGATCTAAAACTCTACACAGATTATCTAAAAACACAAAACCTCTACACACTTCTAACATGCACATTTACACAACTAAATGGCAGTATTAACAAAAGGAAAAACATTCAACAAATCCCTTTAAACATTAACACAGACAAAAGGAAGCATCTCTCTGGAAAAAGAAACCCCTCCGCTTGGTTTGACCTGATGATGTCATGTGTGACATGATCAGGGCTTTAAAACGAGGAAATGCCAGGCGGGCGTTTCCCCACACCTGACACTCATGATGACTGAAAAGACAAACAGAGTAAGTATGAACAAATGACTTAATCTGTAACATAATAAAGTATAAAGAAACATAACTTAGTATTTGTCTTAATTTGCAGAATGTTTGATTTGCAGGCAACAAAACGCTTACACAAACAAACCCGGGATAGTGAGTGAAGCAATGTTACTTGACAAATAGCAAATCATAGCAAATACATAGAAACAGAATAATGTGTACAATGTGCAAAAAAGATAAACACATATGGGACAAATGGAGAGAATTGCAACTGCTCCTCCACTTTGTCACAGGCATGAGAACAACTCTAGAGACACACTGAAACTGGGAAAACTAAGGGGACTATGAACACTGTATAAACTAAAAGACAATGACACTCTGTGAAAAGATTATGAAATACTATGAATACAGAGTAACTAGGAATGCTATGAAACACGCTGAAACAATGAGGGGAAAACTGTAAAACCTGTGGCAAAGATAACAGACGACCTGACAAAAAACATTAAGAGACAAAGGACTTAAATATACACATAATGTGATTAGGGGGAGTGGAGACACATGAGGAAACAGCTGACTAGGATGAACATAATGATGCACGGGAAATGTAAACCAAAAACACAAAGACATGGAAACTGGACTTTCACAATAAACAGGAAAACATGACAAGACGCAGGCATGACACAAACTTGACAACATTAACCAGACAGGCAAGAAACATGACCAATAACACACAATAAACAACAAGGGGAGTTTTAACACAGAGAAAGATGACACAAAGAAATTAAGAAACAAAGGACTAATGGCAACCTAGAAATTGACTGAAACTAGAACACAAATTAATACAAAATGACACATTAACAACATACATACTGGGTCACATGACCTAGTACCGTGACATAAATAGTCTGGTTTCCATGGAAATTTCACAAGTTACTGTTCAACAAACTAACGTCTTGACACAAGTCTCTCTCTCTACATCCCTTCCCCAACCTTTCCTGCACTTACAGGGGACATAAAAGGAAGAATCCTGTCTGTTAGTGATTAAAAACTAAAACGGCATTTGCATATTTGTCACTTCTGCATGTTTCAACTGAAATAATATTTTATGATAAGACAAAGACAATCTGACTGAATAAAAATTGCAGTTTTTGAATGATGATTTTATTTTTAAGGAAAAATGTTATCCAATCCCCTGTGTTAGTACTTAAATGTCTTGGCAGCAAGAACTGCAAGTGTTTTTGATAGCTGGTAATGAGTCATTCACAGTGCTATTGAAGAATTTTGGTTCCCTCTTCTTCGCTTAATAATTTTAATTCAGCTACATTTTCCAAGCATGAACAACTTGTTTAAAATCAAAGCATTACATTTAATTTTGGATTTCACGTGGTAAACGTCACCTTCAAGTTTTTTTTAATTTTAATTTTTTTGAGTCAAGGACCATAACACAACCACCACCATCTTTTACTCAGGTTATCTTTGTCTAATATTAAACTGAGTTTTAATCCGAAACCTTTAAGTGAGACAAATATGCAGGATTTCAGGAAGGAGGACAATACCTCACTTTGGTTTTTAATCCATTGTTGTGGCTGATCTTCATCTGTTTCTTGACTGTATTATTAGTTTACAAACTGTGTTTAATGTGAAACCACAGATTCTCCTTGGAGGCCCAATATTACAATCCCAGGTGATCTGAAGGAGAAGGAGTCTGTCACTATAACCTGCTCAGCTCTCACTCCCTGTCCACACTCCCCTCCTCAACTCACCTGGAATCTCCAACAAGACTCTCACAACAAAATAGAGGAAAACACAG
>NW_005187976.1:19665-21583 GCF_000239375.1 Pundamilia nyererei
GTATATGGGATATCACTTTCTCTCTTTTATTTCTCCAGATGCTCCTAAAAACACCTCAGCATCCATCAGTCCATCAGGTTTGGTGTCAGCAGGCAGCTGGGTGAACCTGACCTGCTCCAGCAGAGCCAAACCTCCAGTCAGCAGCTTCACCTGGTTCAAGAAGAGCAGAGATGGAGCTGTGAAAGTATCTGAAGGAGAGATTTACAGCTTCAATGTAACAGATGGAGGAGTTTATTACTGTGTGGCCACTAATGATCTGGGTAATCAGACATCAGCAGAGATTAACATGACTGTTAAAGGCCCATTGCCTAAAGAGGAAAGTATGTGCTCCCATCATTTTTTAAAAACTTTTTTGTATCTATTATATCTTTCATTTAAAAAAAACTACTTCAAGTAGTAACGAAGCACAGCCTGAATCAATATGTCAACATAAAATCCTTTTTTTTGTTACTTCATGATTTTTGTAGAGTGTGCTTCAACAGACAAACTGTGGCAACATATTGGCGTAATTATTGGGATCATTTTACTCTTAATCTTACTCTGCTTGATAATCTTTGTTTGGTAAGTATCACACATGAAAGTAGAAAACACATACTGTTAGTGTCAAAGATATTTTAGCTGCAAATTAAAATATCTGTTTTCCAATAGATTAACTTTATTCACAATTATATTTAGTAGAGTTAATTTAACAGCCTCTTGTGTCTTCCAGCTGGTTAAAATCAAAGCATCAAAGACAACAACAGACTCAGGTAAGCGAATTAAAACAAAACAAAACAAAAATCTATCTGCAGGATAACTGACTGTTCTAGTGATTATTTACAGTAGCATCTTTGTCAGAGCAGTCTGTAATGTAACAATGTAACAAAAAAAATAACAGAGTCAGCTTAAGGAGTATTCTATTATTTTAATTCCATAGATTCAAATAAATGAAAAGCAGGTTGTTGAAGAACCAGGAAGTAAAAGAGAGGAAGTTGAAGAAAACATCCATTATAGTGAGATTAACATTTCCAAGCATCAAGCATCCTCTCACTCAGTGCAGGACAGAAGACAGGAGCAGGATACAGAGTACGCACAGGTGCAAATCAGCAAGCCAGAAAACAACTTAACACAGAGTCCTCATGTCCAGGAGGAAGTCTACAGTGAGGTGAAGAAAATTTAAAATGTTGTAAAATGACATTACTTCAGTGTCGACATACACACATGGAGCCTTTCTGTGGGTCATTTTCACAGTTCAGTGAGGACAAAGAAACAACACCCTGCAACTTTTCATGTTCTGTTTTCATTTTCTTGTGTTCATGAAAAATCTGAATAAGCAGAAGTTTCAGCACTTCAATAAGGAACTGGTTTCACATGTCAGCCGATTCTGTTCTGTAAAACTGAAAATCAAAACCTACACATGCTGCAGCTTCATTTGAGTTTTTTTCTTTTTTGTTGGAGTTTTTTTCTGCACTCTGCACTCAACACTTGTGTCAAGCTCACGTTTCCCAGTCTATGCCTCTCTTTTATTTTGACATTCTTGTGTTCCATGTCCAGTATGTTTCATTTTGCTTCCCTTGTGTCATCATGTTTATTTGTATTTGGTTTCCACTTCCCCCATTATCCCTCTGTGTATTTCAATCTTCTGTCTCCCTTTGTTTATCTGTTTTTATTTGTGTCATGTCACTGGAATTCTCAAGTCTCATCATGTTCATGTTTCTCAAGTCTAGTCCTAGTTCACCCAGTATAGGTAATAGTTTAGTTTTCAGCTTTGTGCGCCTTTGCCATTTGCTTTTGTATTTTTTCACCAGCCGGCTCGCTTTTGGTTAAAGAGAGGACAGCTGATGTCATTATGCATCAGACTGTCAGGGTTCATATGCCTTTTTCAGTATCAAAGTCAAGCACGTTCAGCACTTTCAACGTCCCTTTTCAAGCTTTTCCA
>NW_005187976.1:21603-27183 GCF_000239375.1 Pundamilia nyererei
CCCCCCCCCTTTTTTTAAATGCATGTTTCAATTTGCATCACCTCAGTAAGACCATTTAAACAAATCATCCTAGGTGAACTTTGTTCCTTTGTTCCCCTTTTGTTAAAAATGCACCACACAAAAATACTGCAAAAGGAAACGGTCCTCTTATATACATAGTGTATAAACTCGAAATGCACATTTCACTTAAAAATTAAGATGTGAAAATGTGAACAAATCAACTGTTAGAGATTTTCTTCTCCTGTTGAAAAAAAAAACTAAATAAATGCGTCTTCTCATCAGATACTGATGCTTCTTTCCTGTGTGACAAAAAATAGGAGACATATGTTTGTTTGTTTGTTTTTTAAGTTAATTCCCAATAAAACTGTTCTATTGCTAACTACATTGCTGTCTGTATTATTGCTGGAGTCCTAAATGATCACCTTTGAAGTGTTTGTGCTAATAACATCATGTACAGTCAGACAGGAGAACATGGAGAACAGCACTGACTGGGAGGCTTTGAACAGATCACATAGTTCAATTCAACATATAAGACTTTAAGGATGCACAAGCATCTACTTAAAATCTATTGAATTTATCATCTGTGATATTATTATGTACAATTCCAATGTATTTTGTTTATCTCCCTTAAATAAACAGAAAGCCTTAAAGTATGAAATATTCATGTACAAATACACATATAAATGTGTGTACTGGCTGAGTGGCTGATTGTGCCCCACAGGCCTCAGTGTGAGCTTGAAGACATTTATAATGTTTAAGTAGTTTAATGTGCAGGTGCTGACCAGAAACACATTTTGAATGAAAGCCGGGGAACTTTGGTAGCACAGAAACAAGTGGCTATTCTTTGTGACCATATGGATCGGTCCCTCATATTACCATTATTTCACCCAAAGGCACCAAGTTAATACTCAAAAAAGCTGCAGCAATACACACAAATATAAACAGTACTTGGTAACAACTTTACTTTTAGCCTTTAACCCTCTGGGGTCCAGGGTATAACTGGCCATTTTTGACTAATTTAGATTTGGCCTCTATATTTCACCTTTAAAAACTGTTTATCTTGCCAATCTGTTATTTTCTCATTTTGACAAACTGTATCAGCACAATTTATTTAAATTCAGACAAAATTTAAAATACAAGTAGAAAGTGATATTTTTGACTGTAAAAACCACAAGCATGTTTAACGAATCATTTTCATAACTTGAAATGCAAATAGAAATGTTATATTTTTAAAAAAAGTTTTGCAAATAACAAAGTTATATGGTACCATTTACTTACAAATACGGCCAAGGCGTTTTTTATATAACCATTTCAAACTATTTACAGAACAATCAGGTGTTCTGCATCAAATAAGAAGGCACACAAATTATTTATGCAACTCCAAAAAATAGTTTGTGTCCACTATAACACAGATGAGAACAGCACAGGGATAAACCTGCAGGTCTGACAGCAGGTGTGTCACTCAGCGTTTACACTGCAACCTGCCTTTGGTGGCTTTTTTGCAGCAACTGTGACGTTCACTAGTAGAACAAAACAACGACTACACTACACACTAACTACACAAGACAACACACTAACTTGAGACTCCAAACATGGTAAACGTCACAAATCTCTCACGTATCAAAACCCTCTCTCTCTTTCGCTCACTCGCTCTCTGTCGCCGGTCACTCCTAAAACTTCCACCTCTTCCCAAGTAACCAAATGCCACATGTTGCCATATCATTTTTTGATTGGTCGAAATGGTACATTTTTCCACCAATAGGGAAAAGTGTTTTTTCTTTCTCTTTTTTTACTCACAAGCAAAGCGTGTTTGCTAGCGCTCTCCATAGAAAACGCCGTTTATACCGTTTCTTCCCGGAGTAAACGCCACTGTTTTATTCAGAAACCCCCCTCAAAAAACTTCAGTTTTACATGACCTATCAACACAATTTAAAAACTGGTATATAGTTTGAAGTCCGCGAGTTCGACCCAAGTTGAAATGGAGACTCTGGGTCCGTCGACCCCAGAGGGTTAACCAGAAAGCCTAAATTGGCTAGTTATGTATTAGGCTAATGTTTAAAGCTTTCACTTGAGTAAATTAACTCACATTACTGCTAAGTAATGTTACCTAAGTTCACAGCATATCCCATAATAGTGTTGCCATACTGCATCACACTCAGTGCATTTCAATCATTTCTCCAGCGAGTTGGATAGCAAAATAATAATCATAATTTTAAAAAATAGCATGTGTAACGTACACGTACTGGAAAATTATTTACTAGCACTCGCCTATCATGTGACTCCGCCATTGTCGTTTTCCATCAAACACTCATTAAAACAGCAACCTACAGTTATAATAGCGCACTCATCCCCGAGTGTCCGAGGGAGGGGCGGGGTCACATGTTGAAACAGACAAGGCAGCCCAGGCATGGAAATTTTGCTTTTACATTTTGCGACTCATTTTATTTCTCTATCAGATAAGAAAACTATTCATTCAGAAAGTTATTTGTGGTGAATGAACTACAGTTACACTTTCAAGCACTTTTAAGCACCACATCTGAAATTCAAGCACTTTTCAAACCTTGAAAAGGCAATATTAAAATTCAGACATTTTCAAGGATTTCAAGCACCCGTACGAACCCTGGACTGTTTATGTGAAATATTTCTGACATAGTTCTTTTAAGTCATCTTCTTCTTCTTTCAGCTGCTTCCTTTAGACCCTTTAGAGTCCCGACTGTTACCTCCACACTCCTCCGTTTATACTTTGACCCTGGCTCTCAACGTTTCTCCTTTCCTTTTCCTTTCCACACGCACCATGTTGAACAATATCAACAGGGGGAGTTAATCTAGGCTTGAGCTGATCTGCATTGAAATATCATTCTTTATATCCACATGTTTTATTTTGCATAGCATCTACGTTGGATGCTCTTCCCGATGCAACCCTCGCTATTTTGAACTAACACCAGGAGTAGAAGCACATGTGACTGTGATATGGTTACATAATATTGAAAGAACAATATTATGTTTAGTAGGCTGTTTCCTTTAAGCTAGAACTACACAGTTTTCTCCACTGGGTTGTGCTATCCATACAAACAATCAATATAAACAATATTTACTGGTTGTTTTCTGCAGTGACATCCTGGCACCCCATGACTCTGTTGTACTTTGGCTGTAAACAAGTTGAGAGCTAATCTTCACTTTGGCTGTTTGGCATGGACAGGTAGTTAGAGACTGTGCAACCTACTCCACCCTGGAGTCCACTGTTTCATGATCATCTCTGCAAAGTAACAGCTCTTGTCAGTCCAATCATTCTCTGTTCCTACTACCAGTGTTGGGAAGTAATGGAATACATGTAAAATACAAAATATGAGTTACTGTATTCTGTTACAGTTACCATTTAAATGGGTGGTAATCAGAATACAGTTACTTTGTTGAAATAAATAGAATACATGGTGGTCATTTTGTGTTTCATGTGTTAGGCTTCCCATCTCTATGCCTTCTACAAATCTGGTGATTTAATGCAGTTGGGCACAGGTTTTCGCTCAGCTGGCTGAGCATGTAGTCATATATCGCAAGGCTGAAAGCGGGGCGATCGTGGCTCAAGAGTTGGGCGTTCGCCTTGAGCCACGAAGGTTGCCGGTTCGAGCCCCGGCTTGGACAGTCTCGGTAGTTGTGTCCTTGGGCAAGACACTTTACCCGTTGCCTACTGGTGGTGGTCAGAGGGGTCCGGCAGCCTCTGTCAGTGCGCCCCAGGGTGGCTGTGGCTACAATGTAGCTTGCCATCACCAGTGTGTGTGGATGACTGGATATGTAAAGTGCTTTGGGATCCTTAGGGACTAGTAAAGTGCTATATAAATACAGGCCATTTAACCCTTTCACTCCTTTGATTTTTTCCCTCCTATCTTTTCTTTGACATCAAGTCTGTCTTTGTACGGACCGGCATTGTTCTCCTTCATTTTGTACATAACCTTTTTGGGGAACAAAGAAAAAGCAAGAAGGTATTGGAACCGGAGAATGAACGTTTTGCGGTGCTGCAGATGCTTGCGTTTGATGCATTGCTTTGATTGTTTTGCCACGAGTACCCGTCATGCAATGCGCGAAAGTCACGTGGTCTGTCAATCTCTATAAAAGAGCAGTGTTACGGGGGAGCGGATGAGAGCAACAGGGGTCAAGCGAAGGAACGGTGTTTGTCCAGTTCTCTCCCGTGCACGAGAAACATAAAGAACTTGCCTACTCGTGTCTTGCTTTTGCTGTGTAATTAAATTGTCTTGAACGTTCCAGCGAATAGATTTAAGCTACAAACCTATCATTAATAAAGAAAAAAAAAACACATAACAAAAAACAAACAAACAAAAACACAAGAAAACTGCTGATGTGCACCCCTCCTCTTAAATGTCTAAGAGAAAAGAAAGAGAAACTAACTGTCATGTTCCTGGGTCTGTTGAGCCAGCGTTTTAAGTTTTAGTTTATTTGGATGTTGTTTATGTTTAAATTCATTAGATTAGTGAAGTTTATTTGGTTATTAGACTCCTTGTGTTTTCTTCCCCTTTATTTAATTTTCCCGCACCCTTTGTGTTTCATGCCGCATGTCTTATGCTGTCAAGTTTATGTTGTCTTGTCTGTGTCTCATGTTTCCTGTTTTATTTTGAAGGTCTGTGTCCTATGTCAGTGTAGTCAGCTTTGGTTCCATTGTCTCATTATGTCAGACTTGTGTCAGGTGTTTCCACTTCCCCTAATCACCCTTGTGTGTATTTAGTCTGTGGCTGTGTCCCAATTTAGAGACCGCACGCTTGGAGTACGCATTTTGAGTGCGATTACGTCACCGCCACACGACGACAGCTGTCCCAATTCGAAGTGTACTTCAAATGCAAATGCAAATGTAATATATGTGTGAAGGAGCGAAACAAATGCCCAGATGTAAACGTTAATGGAAGGTTAATAGTAAATGTCAAGGTGAATCATGTGACACCTGTCGGACCCACGTGACCGTAAATGCACAGACCCGCAAAGCTGTGAATCCTGTACCAGACGGAGGGCAGTATGAATAGAAGTATCACAAATGCAAATGCAATCAACCGTACTACTATGACCCTTCCTGAGCCGCAAACAGAAATGTCAACATATACCAGGCAGGAATGTAGCTGTGTCCGCAGCAAATCATATGTACATTTGCAACGGTTATCACACCTGCCATGTCAAATATTTTAAAGTGGATATTTTAAAGCGCCCTGAGATGACTTTTGTTGTGATTTGGCGCTATCTAAATAAAACTGAATTGAATTGAATTAAAAATATGACAGAGAACCCCCTGACCCCAACCTAGGGCCTGATAAAGTAAATGTTTTGCCCCAGTCAGTGCTGCCCCCGTCCCGCAATAAACCGTTTTGCCTGACATTTCAGTGTGTATGTCCCACACAGCTGTATATGCTGAACAGATGGCAAACGGAGAACTGCTAAAACAGAAGTGCAGGATGGTGGGGAATGTAATCCAATGTCATGCTGCATTACAGGGACCAAGGAGCAGACGGCAGACCTCATCTGACTCCTCCGTGACAATAAGCACCTGTTCACGGGTGCTAAACACTCAGCCGCAGTGGGTTG
>NW_005187976.1:51430-54846 GCF_000239375.1 Pundamilia nyererei
TGCGAGGCAGCTTGAGCTTAACAGACACAGGGTTAACCAAAGCAGAGATCTCGAAAGCCATACCTTCTGTCCAACAGCATAGGCGGGAGCGGAGGACCGGTGGCGGTCAGAAAAGCGTTTATTGGTCCCTGGTGCGTAACAACGCAGCCTGGGTGGCCTTCCACACCCGACGACACCTACGCAGATGCGCCTGGACTGATGGCACAGAGTGTTCGCCTTCGATGGAGGGAAAAAGAGGTGGCTGGAATCCCAGAGAAGCTTCAAAAGGTGACCGGCCCGTGGCGGAGGAGGTCATGCTGTTGTGGGCGTATTCGATCCAGGGCAGTTCCTCGCTCCAGATGGCCTGGTTGGAAGAGGCGCCGCAGCGCAGGGCCGCCTCCAGCTCCTGGTTTGCCCGTTCAGACTGGCCATTGCTCTGCGGATGATATCCAGAGGACAGACTGACCTTAGATCCCAATGAGGCGCAGAACTCTTTCCACACACGGGATGTGAATTGAGGACCCCGGTCAGACACGATGTCATCTAGAATGCCGTCCAGGCAAAAGACATGGTTGGTGAGTAGGCGAGCAGTCTCCAATGCTGTAGGCAGTTTGGGCAGAGCAACAAAGTGAGCCGCCTTAGAAAAGCGGTCGACGATCGTGAGTATGACCGTATTACCTGCAGATGGTGGGAGACCGGTCACAAAATCCAGGGAAACATGGGACCATGGTCTGGTGGGCATGGGTAAGGGATGAAGCGGACCCGAGGGTGGCTGGTTTGGGGTCTTGTTTCGAGCGCAGGTTGTACACGCGGAGACGAATTCTTTGGCATCCCGGCTCAGGGTGGGCCACCAAAAGTAGCGCTGCAGGAAAGTAATGGTGCGGTGTATTCCTGGGTGACAGGAGAAATGGGCTGTGTGTGCCCACTGTAATACCTGAGACCTGACAGGTTGGGGAACGAACAGGCGCAGGGCCGCCTCCTGGATCCGGTTCAGCTCTCTGAGCCTTGCGAATGGCCGACTCGATTTCCCAGGAGACGGCCCCCACCACACAGGCGGCCGGGAGGATGGGAGCAGGGTCCGCCGGGTCTTCTGAGGTGGAGAACTGTCGAGACAGGGCGTCCGGCTTGACATTGCGAGATCCTGGCCTGTAAGTGATTGAAAAGTGGAATCGCGTAAAGAACAGAGCCCACCTAGCTTGTCTGGCATTAAGCCTCTTTGCGGATTGCAGATATGCCAGGTTCCTATGGTCTGTCCAAACGATGAACGGTTGAGCAGTGCCCTCCAGCCAGTGCCTCCACTCCTCCAAGGCGAGCTTGATGGCAAGAAGTTCCCGATCACCAACGTCGTAGTTGCGTTCTGCGGGGGTGAGACGACGGGAGAAAAAGGCACACGGGTGAAGCTTACCATCCCTCTGTTGCGAGAGGACCGCTCCTACTCCCGTGTCGGATGCGTCCACCTCCACCACAAACTGCAGGGTTAGATCGGGCTGGACCAGAATGGGTGCTCAGGCGAATCGCTTTTTCAGCTCCAGGAAGGCTGATTGGGCAGCATCGTTCCACTGGAAAGGAACCTTGGGAGAGGTCAATTGTGTTAAAGGCAGAGCTACCTTGCTATAGTCCCGGATGAATCTCCTATAGAAGTTAGCGAAGCCGAGGAACCGCTGCAGCTGCCATCGGTTGGGGGATTCAGGCCACTCTATTACAGCTTTTACCTAAGCTGGGTCAGGGCGTAGGTCTCCTTGCTCGATGACGTAGCCTAAGAAGGCAACTGTGGACACGTGGAAGAGACATTTCTCACCTTTTACGAACAACCGATTCTCCAGCAGGCGTTGCAGGACCTGTCTGACGTGGGTTTCATGCTCAGATAGAGATTTGGAGAAGATCAGGATGTCGTCAAGGTAGACGAAGACGAATCTGTTGATGAAATCCCTCAAAACATCATTAACGAGTGCTTGAAAAACTGCAGGTGCATTAGAGAGGCCGAACGGCATAACCAAGTATTCAAAGTGCCCAAGGTGAGTATTGAAAGCGGTCTTCCACTCATCGCCCTCTCGGATCCGAACCAAGTGATATGCGCTCCTCAAGTCTAATTTGCTGAAAACGGTCGCCCCCTGGAGCAGCTCAAAAGCAGAGGTAAGAAGTGGGAGAGGATATTTGTTCTTGATGGTTATGTTGTTTAATCCACGGTAGTTGATGCACGGCGGCGAGGGACTCTGTGATGTATGACTCCATAGCCTCCCGCTCCGGTAGAGAGATGCTGTAGAGACGGCTTGTAGGCAACGGCGCGCCAGGGAGCAGGTCGATAGCGCAATCGTGCGGTCAGTGCGGAGGCAACGACTGGGCCCGATCCTTGCGAAACACTTCGGCGAGATCATGATAAACAGGGGGCACTCCGGACAAATCGGAGGGCGCGGTCGACTTGGCGGGGGAGGCTGGTGTGTGAGGCGGTGAGGCGGATTTAAGGCAGGTCATATGGCACTCCTCCCCCCACCCCGTAATGCGTCCCATAAGCCAATTAATGCTCGGGTTGTGTTGACGAAGCCAGGGGTGCCCGAGAACGAGCGGTGTCCGAGTGGCCTTGAACACAAAAAAACAAATTTCCTCGGTGTGGTTGCCAGACAGAGTAAGAATGACGGGCTCAGTGACGTGAGTAATGTCAGGTAGGCGCTGGCCGGATAAAGCAGTGACATGCAGAGTGTGGGGAAGGGGTTCCTGCTCTAGCTGAAGGCGGTCTGCTAACTCAGAGTCAATAAGATTCTGTTCCGCCCCCGAATCTATCAAAACGGAGAGAATGTGACTTTTGGTGTTGACTGAGAGCGTGGCAGACAGCATTAACCGCGGAGGAGATTTGTCTTGGCTGAGACCGCCCACCAGCACTCCTACCGTCACTGGTGGGCGCGACCTTTTGCTCGAGATGGGCAGGAGGCAACCACATGTCCCTTGTGGCCGCAATAGAGGCACTCACTGGCAGAGATACGGCGCTGGCGTTCCGCGGCGGAGAGATGCGAGCCTCCAATCTGCATGGGTTGCTCTCCTCCGTCTGCGCTCTCTGCTTGCCGGGAAGAGCTGGGCTCCGAGGAGGAGCCAGTCCTCCACTGCCCCGTGGCCTCCTGGGAACTGTAGTGCCACGGCAGACGACAAGCTCGCAGTTGGTCATCCACCTTAATGCATAAAGCCATTAACTCGCTAAGAGAGTCGGGGAGATCTCGCATAATGAGTTCATCTTTCACCTCTTCACGAACATTGTTGAGCAGTGCACTCCATAAGGCCTCCGGCCCCCAGCCTGTCTCTTAAGCCAAAATCCAAAAATCAATAGAATAGTCAAACATGCTCCGCTTCCCCTGTTTGTACAGTGGGGCAAAAAAGTATTTAGTCAGCCACCGATTGTGCAAGTTCCCCCACTTAAAATGATGACAGAGGTCAGTAATTTGCACCAG
>NW_005187976.1:57233-61975 GCF_000239375.1 Pundamilia nyererei
GAGAGAGAGAGAGAGAGAGAGAGAGAGAGAGAAAACACATGTTGCCTAATACAGGATCAGCTGGTGAGGCACAGGGACCATGACAAAGCAGAAGTTGAAGGAGGAAGTCCTTTTTCCACAAAAACAGAAATAGTTCTGCAATATGTGATCTCCACATACTTCAGCTTTTTAAATTTGAGTCTTTATGTTCCTGCCAACATGTTTTGTGTCTTCTTATGGGATTTGTTATTCATATGGAGCTTGAAATCTTGAAATAAATGTGTGACATGTTGTTAAAAGTGATCAGAGTGTTCAGTAAGACAAGAAAAGCACTGTGTAAATCCAGCCAGCAAACTGAGAAGAAACATATCAAAAAAGGGGGTTTGGGGGCTCAAATGATTAAATTGGAACCTGAGCTATTATTTCAGTGAGTGTGGGAAACACACATGAAAAATTTCCCAACACTGCTTTGAATGCACAAACAACAGAAGTTTGAAATAAGCAGTGCTAATCTTGGGTAATACAAGTCGTGATACTGTGTGATAACACGTTTGTCTACAAAAATAGTTGTTAAAAAAATACATTTATGTTACAGAATGATTGTGAGC
Organism: Pundamilia nyererei; assembly: GCF_000239375.1. Taxonomy (NCBI): domain Eukaryota; kingdom Metazoa; phylum Chordata; class Actinopteri; order Cichliformes; family Cichlidae; genus Pundamilia; species Pundamilia nyererei. The sequence continues at coordinate 57,821 of NW_005187976.1, forward strand.
CAACAGCATGTCTCAGGAGTGAGATATAATATTTTAAAAGTCTTTATTTAAGGGAAAAATGCAAGGTCAAAAAGTCAAAGCAGCCAATAGTCACAAATAATGAAGATCAGGAATAAAGTGATAGGAAAAAGTCAGTTAAGAAGACAACTGATGGAAATGAGGAACAGGTTATCGTGTGAGGGAAGAGTCAGCACAGGTGAATGTAGAAGCAGGCAGGTAGGAGTGGCAGTTTCTGAAGTGACAGGAGTGTGCCTGATGGGAACATAAAAAGACTGACTGAATAAAGAAAGACAGAAAACTAAAAGCATCACAGGCCTGTTTGCTTTGACATTACAACATCTAAACAGAGAAGTGCTTCACTCGCTCTGTTTCTGCTGAAACCACTTTTACTTTGTCGTCTCTCGTCTGTAGCAGTCTGATCATTTGGTAAGACATTAGTTTTTACATTTTACTAACTGTGTTTATTACAAAACAAACCCAAACACCTTATAAAAGATAATTTCTAGTTTGATATTTTATTTGTGTAATTATGTATTTTCTTTATACAGGTGATGAGTTTTGTGACAGTCCAGTCTGTGAACATCATGACAGACATCATGTTACTGAGTCTCCTCTTTATTCCAAGTGAGCCGTCTCATTACAGTCATTTACAGTCTGACAGATCAGTGCAGATAGAGAAACTTTACAAAGTCACACATTTTATATTTGTAAGTTAAGTGAAACATTTTGTACCGAAGGTGTGGACAGAACAGGAGAAAAAAGCAAACCCATGAATCTTAAAGTCAGTTTTGTAAATATAAATTTTCTCTTCTATTAGATTTGCATATTTTAATTTTGCTCTCTGGATTCCCAGACTCTTTGGCTGCTTGTCCTAATTCTACAAACCTGTTCATCACGGCACCAACAGAGATGGAAGCTCTGAGTGGATCTTGTTTACAAATCCCATGTAAATTTAGTGAAACTGGACCAGAAAAGTTTGACAGCACAAGATCAGTTTTTGGAGTTTGGATTAAAGATAATAACAACATTAAAGCTCATCCAGAAAATGTGATTTTCAACAGCAGTGGGACAGTTAACATCTATCCAATGAATATTACAGGAAACCTGAAGGAGAAAAGCTGCACCACTCTGTTTTCCAATTTAACCACAAATTATATAAACACATACTACTTCAGAATTATGAACTGGCCGTTCAGATCAACAGCGTTTTGTGAACCTGTTCAAATAACAATTAAAGGTAAGAGACTTTTGATATTAGTATTAACCAATGAAAAGTCTAATTGTATTATTAACAGGTCAGATGTTACAGAAATATGCCTATTCAAATATTTTCTCTATCTATTTTCTATTTTTAAACACTACCATTATGTAAATGTTTGGAGAAACAGTTTTGTTCTTCTTTGGCTCTTTGAGAGTTAAAAAAGTATATGCTGAGTCCTTTCAGTTTCATGATTTTTGAATGTAAAATTAATTTTTTTTTTTTTTTTTGGAAATTCTGTCTTTCCTGTATTATCAGTGTACAAACTATGTTTCATGTGAAACCACAGATTCTCCTTGGAGGCCCAATATTACAATCCCAGGTGATCTGAAGGAGAAGGAGTCTGTCACTATAACCTGCTCAGCTCTCACTCCCTGTCCACACTCCCCTCCTCAACTCACCTGGAATCTCCAACAAGACTCTCTTAACGAAATAGAGCAAAACACAGATGGAAGCTTTACAACTAAAATCCAGCAGACCATCACTCTGTCAGACACACATGATGGAACGAAGATCAGCTGCTCTGCCAGATATCCTGTGAACCAAGGAAAAGACACCAAGACAGCAGAGACAGAAGAAACTCTCAGTGTTTCATGTAAGACGATCAAAGGTTGTTTTTTTAATCCTGCCAACTAATCATAATTTATGAGATATCATTTTCTTTCTTTTTCTCAGATGCTCCTAAAAACACCTCAGCATCCATCAGTCCATCAGGTTTGGTGTCAGCAGGCAGCTGGGTGAAGCTGACCTGCTCCAGCAGAGCCAAACCTCCAGTCAGCAGCTTCACCTGGTTCAAGAAGAGCAGAGATGGAGCTGTGAAAGTATCTGAAGGAGAGATTTACAGCTTCAATGTAACAGATGGAGGAGTTTATTACTGTGTGGCCACTAATGATCTGGGTAATCAGACATCAACAGAGAGTCATGTGTCTGTTACAGGTAAAGGCCGAAGCTACTGATCTGTTGTATTCACATATTTTCCTTTTTTGTGTCCACGAAAACAAACATTAATGGTAAATGGCCTGTATTTGTATGGCGCTTTACTAGTCCCTAAGGACCCCCAAAGCGCTTTACACATCCAGTCATCCACTCATTCAAACACTGATGATGGCAAGCTACATTGCAGCCACAGCCACCCTGGGGCGCACTGACAGAGGCGAGGCTGCCGAACACTGGCACCACCAGGCCCTCTGACCACCACCATATATAACGTTAAACTGTAAATTGATGTCAGAAAGTAATTGTCTTACCTAAAGTGCTAAAAAAAGAGACAAGAAAAACACAGACATTTTCTAAATATATTTTAATTTTTTTATTATTTATTATTTATTATATTACATTTATATTCATAAGGACGGTAAAAAGCCTATAAAAGAAACATTAACTTTATCCTAAATTAGCTGAAAAAACACAGCACAGCCACTTTCATCATGAAAGGAAGAAATGCACATATAAAAAAATGGTTACAAAATAACAGAAGGTGATAATATTAACTTTTCTAGTAACACTATTCTACAATAAGCTGAAAAATTAAGCCTCAAGACTAGTCTGAGGCAAAAATGATGACTGGGGTTAGCTGCAAGTTAGTTGTATCTAAGAAAGGGAAGAGAAAACAGGACAAAGCCACATAGAAAGCATCATAGTTGTGTCCCCTCAGGGGGCTGTGTTTAATGTGAAATGTTCAATTTTCTTTTATTTCATCTTTTTGTTGCTCTAAAATCTCGTTGCCTTGCAGATGAACAGTCAGGAAAACTGTTCGGTGTCTGCATTGTAGTGAAGACTGTGGGAATCATACTGCTTGTGAGCACACTGGTCTTATTTGAGTGGTGAGTCAGCTGCTTCTATGATAGTCATTTATAACTATTTACAGGCTACAGGGTTAATTTCACTTCTATTTTGAGTGGATTAAGTAGATTTTTATTATTCATAATTGCAGAAATGAACCAAAAACTAGTTTCATTTCAATTTGTTTTTTTCTTCAGCTGGTTTAGATCAACAAACCATCAGATCAGTTCAACAAACCAGAGACAGAAACCATCTACATGAATCAAGCTGCATCATAGTCCAAACTAGTGCAACAGGAGGACAAAAATCTTGGACATCAGTCGTGTGAACATCTGCATGCTGACTGAAACATCTGTATAGAATTCAAAGTAATGTTAATATTTGTGAAACCTACTGTTTAAGTTAACTAACATCATAGCGTGGTGTTGCTGCACAACAACGACACTGTACTTATTGTGGAGTTACTGTGTATATGATATCATATCATGAATGATAAAGTGTCTGTTTGTGGCTGATTTACTTCACTGGTGAAGAACTGATAAAACAAACAAAGTTTCTATCAGCTTTTACAACAACATTTCTTAATCATGTGGTCAGTGATTTTGTGTACTGATTTTATGTGTGCGTTCATTTTTTAAGATATTATTTGTTCCATGAATACATGAATGTGCCCATTCAGTGGTTTGTTGTGTCACATTGGTAGTTCTAGATAAATGTACTTTATAACTGATACAGTTTCTGTTGAATCAACTGTCATAAATGATTGTGTTCCTATAAAATATTAAAAATTTATTTACACAAATGAGGAACAGGTTAAATCTTTTGATTGATTTAAGTGATGAGTTTTGTGACAGACAATCTGCGAACTTCCTAATAAATATATTACTCATTTTCCTCTTTATTCCAAGTTGGCATTTCAGTCATTTAGAGTACGAAAGTTCAGTGCAGATAGAGATTCTTTACAAAGACACATTTACTGTTCTGTCCTCACTAGATGTGGGCGTGATTTAGCTTATCCAGTTTGACAGACAGTGAACAGAATGAGAAGAAGAGAATGCTTTGAACTGAGATTCTTCTTTACTTCGATCTGCATCTCCAGTTTACAGGCCATGTTA
>NW_005187976.1:77396-97637 GCF_000239375.1 Pundamilia nyererei
GATATCACTATTTTGACTACTTTTACACGGAGCCTCCGCACGCACGTCTTCACACGGCAAAGCACATCCTGAAGTCCCCGTATATACATTTTAAATAACAAGATATAATGATACCAATTAACAGAAAGCTTCAGGTTCTTTATATCTATATTATAATTCTTCATAATTAAACAATAAGAACAAGTAGTCTGATGTCCTCTAATAATTATGGAGCTATAATTTAAAATACAGTAATAACACATTAAATGTATGTACAAAATATCAGAATCAGATCACTATCGTTGATACCACCTTGAATTTTGCTTTGTATTGCACATAACTAACCCATATCAGTTTGATATTTCCCCCCATTAACCTCTGATATGTTTTCAATCTTCCTTTAATGTTTTTGAGCGGTGTATTAAACGCTGTGAAAAAGTGTTTCCCTCCTTCCTCATATCCAATTTTTTGTATGTTTGTCCCACTTAAATGTTTCAGATCACTAAACAAATGTAAATATTAGACAGAGATAACACAAGTAAACACAAAATGCAGTTTCTAAATGAAGGTGTTTATTATTAAGGGGAAAAACGAATTTCAAACCTACCTGTGTGAAAATCTTCCTAAATATATTAGCTGGTTGGGCCACCCTTAGCAGCGACAACTGCAATCAAGCATTTGTGCTAACTAGCAATGTCTTTTTAGCAGTTCTCTTTTATGAAGCTTCGGAGGAATTTTGGCCCACTCATCTTTGCAGAATTGTTCCAATTCAGTAACATTGGAGGGTTTTTGAGCATGAACTGTCTGTTTAAGGTCATGCCACACCATCTCAGCGTCATTGAGTTTAGTCTTAGGCAAGGCCTTAAAAAGCCCTTTATTTCGTTTCTTTTAAGACATTCAGAGACAGACTTGATGGTTTATTTTTGATAATTGCCCTGCTGCAAAACCTGTGTGCTTCAGCTTGAGGTCATGAACAGATGACCAGACTTTGTACTACAGAAGAGCAGAGATGGAGCTGTGAATCTGAAGTATCTGAAGATTTAACAGGGGTCTAACCCTATATAGGAAATTGTGAGAGAAACTTTTTCCTGCACTTCTGTAATTTTTAGGTTTTTAGTTTTATTTATGAAGTAAATGTCTTTATTAATACAAAGCATCACACACCCCTGGCATTTTATATTGCCTCCACATATTTCCAGTTGTCTCTCCTTGGGAGTGATCCTTTCTCTAAAGAAAACAAACCCTGCTCCTGCTGCAGGTATTACTATGTTAATGTTAGTTAGAAAAACTGCTTTAAACCCTGTTTGGACATTAGACTTTAATGTTGTTTAGACTTTAATAAAGATGTAACTGGTTAGTATATGATGTATCTGATGACTGATATGGTATGAAATTTACACTTCAGTGGTTTTCTTCTCGTCAGAGAGCTCTGAGTTTGATTCGTGTGTTCATATATGGGCATAAAAGGCTGACTAAATCACTAGAGATCATATTTAGATGACATCATGTGTGGAAGAAAGGAAATTGCAAAGGTTTGTCACAGAGATTTGGGTGCCTGTACTCACACAGGTGGCAGAAACTTTGACTGATAACAAACTTCCCCAATGTGTTTAAATGTTTCTGCTTTTATTTAATCAGTCATTTATTGGTTGATAAACAGATTTACATGTCAGCCAAAAGCTGCCATATAAATGGGTTTCTCCATTAATCTGGAGTGGTTTTTTCTATGACCCAAGAGAAGAGAAGGATATGTAAACACGAGTGAAGGCTACGAAGAACTCTACACTGAGGTGAAGAAAATACGAGAACTGTAGTGAAGTAGCATTACATTAACAAGAAATATGAAACCTATAAATGTGTCTCTTTTACAGTTTAGTGAAATTACACAAACAACATCCTGCCACTTTTTAAGTTAAGTTTTTGTCTTAACTTCACCTGTAATAACTGTTTTCAGGTGATTTCTTGTGGTTATAACAAGAAGCAGAAGTTGAAGGAGGAACTCTTTTTTTTCACAAAAACAGAAATAGTTCTGCAAAATGTAATCTCCACATACTTCAGCTTTTTAAATTTGAGTCTTTATGTTCCTGCCAACAAGTTTTTTTTTTATCTTCTTATGGGATTTGTTATTCATATGGGAGCTTGAAATCTTGAAATAAATGTCCAGCTACCATTGGGTGAAACTCTATAGGCTATGGATGTATACAAAAAGTGTGACATGTTGTTAAAAGTGATCAGAATGTTCAGTAAGACAAGAAAAGCACTGTGTAAATCCAGCCAGCAAACTGAGAAGAAACATATCAAAAAGGGGGTTTGGGGGCTCAAATGATTAAATTGGAACCTGAGCTATTATTTCAATGAGTGTGGGAAACACACATGAAAAATTTCCCACCACTGCTTTGAATGTGCAGACTATAGTAGTTTGAAATAAGCAGTGCATGTCTGGGGTAACACAGGCCGTGATACTGTGTGATAACACGTTTGGCTCCAAAAACAATTATTATCAAAATAAATTTATGTTACAGAATGATTGTGAGCCAACAGCATGTCTCAGGAGTGAGATATAAGATTTTAAAAGTCTTTATTTAAGGGAAAAATGCAAGGTCAAAAAGTCAAAGCAGCCAATAGTCACAAATAATGAAGATCAGATTGTAGGACAGAAAAAAGTGATCGGATAAAACAAAGTAAGAAGACAACTGAAATGAGCGACTCTGAGTACAAGGGACATAATGAAGGAATGAGGAACAGGTTAGTGTGTGAGTGAAGGGTCAGCACAGGTGAATGTGGAGGCAGGCAGGTGGGAGTGGCAGTGTCTGAAGTGACAGGAGTGTGCCTGATGGGAACATAAAAAGCAGATTGACTGAATAAAGAAAAACAGAAAACTAACAGTTTGCTTTGACATTACAACATTTAAACAGAGAAGTGTTTCACTCGCTCTGTTTCTGCTGAAATGACACATTGACTTTTACTTTGTCGTCTCTCGTCTGTAGCAGTCTGATCATTAGGTAAGACATTTGTTTTAAAATTTGAGCAATTGTGCATGTTACAAAAAACCCAAACACCTTATGAAAGATAATTTCTGGTTTGATATTTTATTTGTGTAATTATGTATTTTCTTTATACAGGTGATTTGTTTTGTGATAGTCCAGTCTGTGAACATCATGACAGGCATCATGTTACTGAGTCTCCTCTTTATTCCAAGTGAGCCGTCTCATTACAGTCATTTACAGTCTGACAGATCAGTGCAGATAGAGAAACTTTACAAAGTCACACATTTTATATTTGTAAGTTAAGTGAAACATTTTGTACCGAAGGTGTAGAAAGAACAGGAGAAAAAGCAAACCCATGAATCTTAAAGTCAGTTTTGTAAATATGAATTTTCTCTTCATTTAGATTTTCAACTTTTATTTTTTGCTCTCTGGATTCCCAGACTCTTTAGCTGCTTGTCCTCCAACAACTTACCTGTTCATCACTGCACCAACAGAGATGGAAGCTCTGAGTGGATCTTGTTTACAAATCCCATGTAACTTTAGTGATGCTGGACCAGTAAAGTTTGACAGCACAAGACCTGTGTTTGGAGCGTGGATTAAAAATAATTCTGATATTTTTGCACATCCAAACAATGAGATCTTAAACAGCAGTGGGACAGTTAACATCTATCCAATGAATATTACAGGAAACCTGAAGGAGAAAAACTGCACCACTCTGTTTTCCAATTTAACCACAAATTATACAAACACATACTACTTCAGAATTATGAACTGGCCGTTCCGAGCAACAGCTTCTTGTGATCCTCTTAAAATAACAATTAAAGGTAAGAGAGTTTCATTTCATTCTTATTAAGAATATAAAGTCCAATCATTAGCAGTTTAAACATCAAAAAGCATTATGGTCAAATAAAGAGGCTGATATCACTCTGTTTATTTGACCACAACTGTAAAGTGAACTGGAATGCAGAATATTATAATAATATTATAATAATATTATATTTTGTATTCTTTATTGTGAACAGTAAAATTGGGATTCAGTCAAAAATAAGTTTAAAAAGTATTTAACAGTGCTCTGCAGTAAACATAGGTTTTAAAAATCTGTACTGCACACTGTCAACAGATATATTTACCACATATTACTCAAACCTCCATGAGGTCAATACCAGTTGTTCAGAAGACCTTAATCAGCTTGTGCAAAGCCCTTAAAAATGAACACAACTTCAGCAAAACTGCAAGAAAACTGAAAATTAAAAATCAAAGAGAAGAAATCATTCAAATGAATAAGTAGTGACTTCTTCACAAGTTACTGATGCATCAACACAAACTAACTTCCTGACACAAATCTATCTTTACATCTCTTTCCCAACATTCCCTGCACTTAGAGGGGATGCAAAAGGATAAATCCTTTCTGTTAGTGATTAAAAACTTAAACAGGTTTTGCATATTTGTCACTTCTGCATGTTTGAAATGAAATAAAGTTCACGATTAAACAAATATAACCTAAGTAAATTTAAACATTCACTTTTTAATGGTCATTTTATGTATTTGGGGACATCCAGGGTTTAGGCAGACCTATCTGAACCTGTATGAAAAATGGCACTTTCTTTAAAAACACATCGCAACCACATTTTCCCAAAATTTTCCAAGCAAGACCAAAGCATTACATTTTTAGGGGGATGTAAGCCTGAGTTTGTTTGTTCTTTTTTTTTCTTGCTGGTGCGTTTTGGACCTTTGTCCTGCTGCATAACCCAAGTGAGCTTCAGGGCACAAACAATTGGCTGGAGATTTTTCTTCAGAATTTTCTGGTAGAGATCAGAGTTCATGGTTCCATCAATTAGGGAAAATCATCCTGAAGCTGCCTCAGACTGTCACACAACCACCACCATGTTTGATTATTGGTATAATGTTCTCTTGATGAAATGCTTTGTTAGTTTTATGCCCGTTGTAACAGGAAATTTCAAGTTTCATCTTGTTACTCGAAAGAGTATTTTTGGCAGATGTAAATTGTGCCTTGTGTTCTGTTAGCTCTATTTATTTTCTCCTTAAACTTTCCCATGGAGACCATTTATTGCCCAGTTGCGTATTCTTATTTTTGAATCATGAACTCTGACCCTAACTGAGAAAAGGGAGGCCTGCAGTTCTTTGGATGATGTTCTGGGGTCTTTTGTGAACTCCTGGATGAATCATAAATACACTCTTGAGTAATTTTGGAAGGTTGGCAAGAAACTCCACCACTGTTCCAGATTTTCTCCATTTTGTGGATAATGGTTCTCACTGTGGTTCATGCGGCATCACAAAGCCTTAGAAATGCTTTTGTAATCCTTTCAGCCTATAATATGTCAATGACTTTGTTTCTCAGCTGGGTCTTTAAATCATGGAATAATGTGCTGCTGTTTGAGGAGTAGTCTGGGAGTACTCAGTAATTGTCACATCTTGTATTGTTTTTATTCAATGTTGTCACGTTTTTCTATCCTTTGCTTGACTGTATTATCAGTGTACAAACTGTGTTTAATGTGAAACCACAGATTCTCCTTGGAGGCCCAATATTACAATCCCAGGTGATCTGAAGGAGAAGGAGTCTGTCACTATAACCTGCTCAGCTCTCACTCCCTGTCCACACTCCCCTCCTCAACTCACCTGGAATCTCCAACGAGACTCGCACAACAAAATAGAGCAAAACACAGATGGAAGCTTTACAACTAAAATCCAGCAGAACATCACTCTGTCAGACACATATGATGGAAAAAAGATCAGCTGCTCTGCCAGATATCCTGTGAACCAAGGAAACGACACCAAGACAGCAGAGACAGACGAGACTCTCAGTGTTTCATGTAAGACACTCGGAGGGTTTTGTTTGGTTGGTTTTTTTTATCCTGTCATTAAAAAAATGTTTAAAGGACTTCATTTTTTTTTCTCCAGATGCTCCTAAAGACACCTCAGCATCCATCAGTCCATCAGGTTTGGTGTCAGCAGGCAGCTGGGTGAAGCTGACCTGCTCCAGCAGAGCCAAACCTCCAGTCAGCAGCTTCACCTGGTTCAAGAAGAGCAGAGATGGAGCTGTGAAAGTATCTGAAGGAGAGATTTACAGCTTCAATGTAACAGATGGAGAAGTTTATTACTGTGTGGCCACTAATGATCTGGGTAATCAGACATCAGTAGAGATTCATGTGACTGTTGGAGGTAAAGGCTAAAGTCATAAATGTGTTAGGTACTCTCCAAAATGTTCCTTTTTTTTCTTTTTCTTTCATCTAAGGTTGTGAACAAGAACAGCTGGATCAATGTGTCAACATTAAATCATGCTTTATTTGTTTTTTACTTGCTGTTTTCTGTAGGTCATGTTTCATCCCAGTGTCCACGTATAGGAGGAATCATTGGAATCATTGTACTCTTAATCTTACTCTGTTTGATTGTCTTTGCTTGGTAAGTATTGTCTATCTAAGCAAAACACATGAGTCAGTTAGTTAATTTTATTTTTACCTTATAATAAAGACTGTTTTTTCCATCACACTTGACTTTGCTCAAACATATATTTAAATTAAAACAGAATATAGTTAATACAACTGTCTCTGACGTCTTCCAGGTGGTTGAAGTCAAAGCATCAAACTCAACAACAGACTCGGGTAAGAAAACTGAAATACAACACTACCTGTTAGGGATGGGTACCGGTGTCCGGTGCCATGATGGCACCGGTTCTGACATAAACGGTAGTAACCAGACCGAAAAGCAGCGCACATTTCGGTGCTTTATTTCGGTGCTTTTTTTTCCTGAGCTGTGATACACTTCTAACCAATCATTTTACTTTTCCCAGGATAGTAGGCGGGGCCAGGTACGTACGTTCAGTTAGAGCAGAGCTACAGATTAAAAATGTCCAAGGCGAAGCGGTCAAAAGTCTGGCTGTACTTCACAGTAAAAGATGCAAACTCAGCAGCAACAAGTGCTTTAAGCTGATACTGTGATACTGTCAAAGGAGTCAAATCCGATGAAACACCTGGCGACGCATAGCGTTTTTTTTAAAAGCCGAGAAATGCGCCGTATTTGATAGCTTGCTGCGAGACCTCACACTGTGCACGTTGGGTGGGTTGCCAGTTATCGGACCGGAGCAACATCCCCCAAAAACCCGAAGAATAGAGTCCTGGCCCCTAGCCCTGCCAGTGTAGCAGAAATGATGAGGATATTGATGCAGCAGAAGCCGTTCTTCTCTGTGTGAATCACTTAATGTTGTCCGTGTGTAATTTACGTTGAGTAGGCTAACCACGTTATTACATTAATGCATGTAAGGTGAACTAGCAAACATCATCATAGCTACATGCGGCTGTCTTCTTGTTTGATGGCAGATACTCCCTTCACCCTGGCCAAAAAGGCTAAAATGACCAAAGAAAAAGTGGGAAACAGCTAAACATGAGAGGTTTTTGGACAAAGTTTGTGTTTTTTTTCCATTGTTTAAGCACTGCTTCCAGCCAAGAGTGATACCATAAATGCCCCATAGCTGCAGAAAAGGCTAACATTGTTATCTTTTTACAAAAAAAACCAAACAAAACAGCTGAACATGAGAGGTTTTTGGACAAAGTTTGTGTTCTCCATTCTTTAAGCACCGGTTTGAGCACCGTTTAAGCACCGGCACCGTTTCAAAAGTACCGATTTGGCACCGGTATCGGATAAAACCTAAACGATACCCATCCCTACTACCTGTAGTGTTACCTGACTCTTCAGATAAGTATTTATTATAATACTTCTATCAGAGCAGTCTAACTATTTAACAATTTTGTTGTCTTCACATTCTATACATAGCTGTTGCTCTCAGGGTCAGAATAGTCCCATTATCACCAAAGATCTAAAATAAAGCCATTTAATTTTAAATGCCAACACCATTTTGCATGGAAAAAACCTGTATGGGAATACCAGAGTTTTCCTTTTTCACAGTGCAGAATGACTGCATTCATCCAGTTGCAACCACTCATTATTATCTTAAGAAAGCTGCCATATTATGTGTTGCTCTACAGCAACACATAACAAACATTTATGTCTGAATGGAACCAGCTGCCTGTTGGGTGTTACTTCAGTGCTAGGGTTGTAGAGTTATGGCAGCCACTTTACTCAATTGTCCCAGACCTCTCTTACGGCGGGGCATTAGTATATCTGGAATGTGTTTACAATACTTCACTTGTCACACGCCTTATTCCTAAATGGATTGATCCATATCTGCCATCTCCAGAATGGCATGTTGTTTTCTGATAGCTAGTGAGATTACCAGATGAAATGTTTGGACAATTTACCCAAAGGGGAAACTGCATATATTTTGGGTTGTAGAGTCATCTCTGTGACATTTAGTGGTGCCATGTTCCCCTAGTTGTCATATGATGGTGTGGATTATGTTATCTTGGCATTTTTTGTTATACCCTTTGAATTTGAAAAACCAACATCTAAGGGGTTTTCTGTTGTTAAACACATTTTAATGCCGTTTTTGAAACAAGGAAAAAAGGAAGGTTAATGTAAAATGTCTAAAAACATGAATAAGAATAGACCCAACTCACAGAATCATAGAATCTTCTGTTGTTTTATTTCAACAGATTCAAATAACTGAACATCAGGTTGATGAAGAGCCAGCAAGTAAAACAGAAGGAGAGGAAGAAAACATCCATTATGGAGAGATCAATTTCTCTACGCTGGGATACGAAGTGCCCTCTGACTCAGTGCGGGACAGAGGTGAGCAGCAGGATACGGTGTACGCACAGGTGAAAGTCAACAAGCCAGAAAACAGCTCAACACAGAGTGCTCATGGCCAAGAGGAACTTTTTCCTGAAGAAAAATTGAGAACTGTAGTGGAATAACAAGAAGAAACTCATCCAAATGACTGCAAGGAAACTCTGTTACTCTGATTTCTGGGTAACATCCATCCCTACTTTAGCTTCCACCATTTAATCCTCCCCTCTACCTTCCATCTTCTTGAGTTCCAAAGTCCTCCTACAGACTACCCAATGATGCTGCCTACCTACATTCTCCCCCGACACCACCTCACTGTCTCCTGTCTCTTTTCAGATTGCAACTTCTGTCCACCTGTGTACAACTTCCTCCACTTTTATTCATCATCTTATGTTCCTCCTCCTTCCTGAAGTAGATGTCAACCACAGCTATTTCAGTCCTGTTCATAAAATCCACTATTTGTCCTTCTCTTCTTAAGACCATACCTACCCCAAATCTCTTCATAGCCCTTTTTAACTTCACCTAATAAGTCATGGGAATTTCTTTTTCTACTGACATCCAACCTGTGGGGAATACACACTGAAAACAGCAAGACATCACACCTTCGATTTCCATCTTCAAACTCATGATTCTGACATTTTCTTTGTTTTTACAACAGTATTCCAGCACTCTTCCTTCAGCATTACCCCCAGTCTGTTTCACTTATCTACATCATGATAAACAGCATGAATCCACCTCCAGTGCTCTTGACCTTGCTTTCACCTGCAAACACAGTATATCTGCCTTCATCATATAAGCCAACTCTCTCCCTTTACCAGTCATCGTCCCTACATTGAGTCTCCACAGTCCTGCTCTAAACAGCCTTAAACAAACTTTGAACAATGCATACAGCTAATCTGCCTTCACAGAGTGTATGTGAATCTACCTTCTTTACACAAGTCAGAAACTTCATGACAATTAGATTCAATAGCAGCAGTGTGATTTTTCTCATGGTTCAGCTGTGGGATTAACACGCTGTTGTCGAAAATATAATGGAAAAGTACTTAACACGTACATGATCTGCACCACTTTGTGAGTTTTGTTGATTGCTTTCATAAAAGGCTGGATGAATTACCATGAATTCCAGGATTAAATGATTCTAATCCCTTTTCTTCAGCATTTTAAAAAAGTCAGCATGCTGCATTAATAAAATAAATACTGCAGATTCACACCACCAGGTGGTGATGACCTGACATCTCTGCTACACTTTTTATCCAAGTGTTTGGATAAAACACATTTGCAGTTTTTTGATACTTTTCCTTAATCCTTCGATGTTAAATGCATCTCACTGTGTTGAATGAGTGTTTAGGATAATTATTTTGTATGTCTTGCTTTGTGGTACATAAGAATGAATGAGATTTGAAAAAATAAAATGTAATATTGTAACACCTTGTTAGTCCATATGTGTCTTACTTTAATAAGTAAAACTGCCTACCATTTATAATCTGGAACAAAATAAATAAATAAAATAACCCCAAACCAACTGCAGAATCATTGGTCGCTGTTTTATTTTGTATTCTGACTGAAAGACCCTGATGATATGTGGAATTACTGGAATTCTTTGTACTTGTAGGACAGCTTGACTCTGAGGAAGTTCTTTCACAGAGTTTATTCACAGAGTGTAAAAAAGTTCAGTGAAGAAGATGTTGATGAATGTCAGACTTTGCAGTTAAACACTCATAAATTTAACACGTGTGTCTTAGGCATTTTTTAGTCAGCAAAGCTTTCCACAACATCAAGCAAATAAAATCCAAGAATTTGAATAAAAGATTTAATAATTACATTAATTCCAGTTGTTGTAATGTATTGCCACTTCACATTTGCAAATGTAAAGAACACAAAATACAACTTATTAACTGCTTAATTTCATAATTGCATTGTACATATACAATTAAAATAAAGGGTTATTCTATTCTATTTGATAAGGCAGAGTTCTTAATTTAATATTTTTAATAAAACATGCTTTAATGACAACCCTTTAATTTTCACTAACATTTTGGCAAAATCCCACTTTGTCAAAAATTGTACTTAGTTTATTATTGTGTGATGAATCAGAAGTATCACAGTATCACATTTAATCTTTACAGAATTGCTTTCAGGATGGTTTTGTTGCATTTGGACATCATTTGAACAACATTTTTGTTTACTCTGAGACATTTATACCAAGATATCTAACATACAAATAAATCACAGGAGAGCACACACAGCATCTGAGCATGGAAAAACTGTATAAACATGATCATAAACAAAGGAGCTATATTTAATCACCAGGAAGAAATAAACGGCAGTTAAATTGAGTACAGTATGGATTGTGTTTAATTTAGATTTGAGAAAAATTAAATGTGATTTGAAACAAATATTTTTAATGTGCAGGTAACATATTTGTGTCATCAACTTTTTTTCTGTTTTCTGCTTTGAAGTGTGATACTTACCAAACAAAAACCATTAAGCAGATAACATTACAGGAGTAAGAGGTCAACAATCCAAATGATTCCACCAATAAGTGGCCACAGTGTGACTGCAGATGACATGAGACCTAAAGAAAAGATCAAGTAACAACAATTAATTTTGCATGGACACAAAGAAAAACTCATTTGAGAACAGATCTTGGCTACAGCTGTTACCTGCAACAGCCACACGAATCACTGCTGATGTCTGATTACCCAGATCATTAGTGGCCACACAGTAATAAACTCCTCCATCTGTTACATTGAAGCTGTAAATCTCTCCTTCAGATACTTTCACAGCTCCATCTCTGCTCTTCTTGAACCAGGTGAAGCTGCTGACTGGAGGTTTGGCTCTGCTGGAGCAGGTCAGGTTCACCCAGCTGCCTGCTGACACCAAACCTGATGGACTGATGGATGCTGAGGTGTTTTTAGGAGCATCTGGAGAAAAAAAATGAAGTCCTTTAAACATTTTTTTAATGACAGGATAAAAAAAAAACAACCAAACAAAACCCTCCGAGTGTCTTACATGAAACACTGAGAGTCTCTTCTGTCTCTGCTGTCTTGGTGTTGTTTCCTTGGTTCACAGGATATCTGGCAGAGCAGCTGATCTTCTTTCCATCATGTGTGTCTGACAGAGTGATGTTCTGCTGGATTTTAGTTGTAAAGCTTCCATCTGTGTTTTGCTCTGTTTTGTTGTGAGAGTCTTGTTGGAGATTCCAGGTGAGTTGAGGAGGGGAGTGTGGACAGGGAGTGAGAGCTGAGCAGGTTATAGTGACAGACTCCTTCTCCTTCAGATCACCTGGGATTGTAATATTGGGCCTCCAAGGAGAATCTGTGGTTTCGCATGAAACATTTTTTTACACCAAGAACGCAGGAAATAGAGTCAAGAAAAAGATGCAGATCAGTGATACCATTGGATAATTAAAAATATACACCCTATGTAGTGGACAAAAAGTATTTGCATACATTTTTAACATGTTTTTAATTTTTCGTGGTTCTCTAAATATATTTGAAGAACTAAAAAAATGTGTGTAAAAAAGTAAATAAGATATTGTACAAAATACCATTGCAAACTATGTTATAATTTTCAATCGCTGTCAGAGAACAATGCTCTTTTTGTATCTCATTGTAAGCACAGGCAATAGTGGAGAACAGAGAGAATCGCAGTAGGATTCTAGTTTGTGATGACCATTAGTTATTTTCCTTTGAAATCAACTTATTATACAAACATGAATATGCATTCACATTGTGTATTTTGCATTATTGCATTCATGCTTTAACTGATAATTTAATTTGTTGCTTTGAGTTTTACTAGAAGGAGCCACTAAAAGTTTTTTCTTTTTTGCATAATTTTTTGGGATTTTTAATTTTCTGTTTTCTTGCAGTTTTGCTGAAGGCTTGTTCATTTTTAAGGGCTTTGCACAAGTAGCTTAAGGTCTTCTGAACAAGATGGTTATTGAACTCTGTGAGGTTTGGATTATATGTGGTAAATATATGTGGTTTGTTAACAATGTGAAATATAGTTCGTATTTTAGGTTTTAAAAACTGTGTTTACTATACACTGTAAAATAAATTGTAATATAAAAGTATTTTACTGTGTATTTTACAGTTTTGTACTGTTCTTCTAGAACATCATTCAATTTACATCAATAGACTGATTTTACATTTCAAATGTAAATTAACGTAAAATCACTGTGAATGTAATAAAACATAATTTTCTTGTTTTTTAAATGTATCTGTCTGTACATATGCATATTTAGATTGTTAAAATACATTCACAAATTTATCATCATTTCACCAATATTTGTCCATTATTTGAAAGATTGAACTGTTAAATTCAAATGTAATGCTATGGAAAAATATATAAAATGATTCTTATAAACTTTTTTTTACATCAAATAATTATTATTATTATTATTGTTACTTAGGGCGATCGTGGCTCAAGAGTTGGCAGTTTGCCTTGTAATCAGAAGGTTGCCAGTTCGAGCCCCGGCTCAGAGACTCTCGGTCGTTGTGTGCTCAGGCAAGACACTTCACCTACCACCTACTGGTGATGGCCAGAGGGGAATTATAAAGTGGAATTGTAAAGCACTATATGAATGCAATCAATTATTATTTAAACCAACTGTTAACTGTATATTTCAGTATTATTATTCATATTGCCGCATTCATTGACCTTGTTTATAGGTAATTTCATTGTTTAATCACGTTAAAATGTTCTTAATTTAATGTTTAAAAGCACTTGAAAAAAGCAAAATCCCATGTAAAATTAGGCAACAAACTGTATTGTCATTACTGAAAATAACCGTATTTTTATGAGAAAGTTATTTTCTGTTATTTTCTGGTATTATTTTGGCTCCCCAGCTGCCCGAATATTACTTTTTTTTAGGATTTTTTTTTTTTTTTACCGTGTAGAGCACTGTTGAACACACTATGAATTGTTTTTTTTTTCATCCCCCATGTCTTTGTTTCTCATGAAATGAAGTTACAATTTTCCATTACAAATCAATTAAACAGGTTGATTCGCATATTTGACCACAACTGCTTTGTGTTGTTTACACAAAAGTTGTAGCTGTTTAGGATTTATGTTCTTAATAAATTGAAAGAAAACTTTCTCACCTTTAATTGTTATTTTAAGAGGATCACAAACAGCTGTTGCTCTGTAGGGCCAGTTCATAATTCTGAAGTAGTATGTGTTTGTATAAGTTGTGGTTAAATTGGAAAACAGAGTGGTGCAGCTTTTCTCCTTCAGGTTTCCTGTAATGTTCATTGGATAGATGTTAACTGTCCCACTGCTGTTGAAGATCTCATTGTTTGGATGTGCAAAAATATCAGAATGATTTTTAATCCACACTCCAAACACAGATCTTGTGCTGTCAAACTTTTCTGTTCCAATTTCACTAAAGTTACATGGGATTTGTAAACAAGATCCACTCAGAGCTTCCATCTCTGTTGGTGCAGTGACGAACAGGTGTGAATCTTGAGAACAAGCAGCCAAAGTGCCTGGAAAAGGTAAGAGCTAAATTAAAAGGTGCAAATCTGAATGAAACTAAAATTTATAATGAAAAAATCAACTCCCAAGAGCCATGGATTTACTTCGTAAAGTATATCTATCTTCACTGATCTTTCAGACTATAAATGACTGTAATGAGACGGCTCACTTGGAATAAGGAGGAGACTCAGTAACATGATGTCTGTCATGATGTTCACAGACTGGACTGTCACAAAACTCATCACCTGGAAAAAAATATATAAAAAGCCATAATTAGACAAATAAAAGATTAAAACAGAAAATCATGTCACAAATTTCTAAACCTAAGGAGTAAATTTAGGCAGTTACTTTTTAGAGTATTATACAATTTTATATAATTACTATATGTAAAAAAATAAAGTCTTACCAAATGACCAGGCTGCTACAGAGGAGAGACGACAACGTAAAAGTCAATGTGTGATTTTAGCAGAAACAGAGCAAGTGAAACACTTCTCAGTTTAGATGTTGTAATGTCAAAGCAAACAGGCCTGTGATGCTTTGGGCTTTCTGTCGTTCTTTATTCAGTCAGTCTTTTTATGTTCCCATCATGCACTCTGCTGACACTTCAGATGCTGCCACTCCCACCTGTCACCTGTCCTGACCCTCCTCTCACATTTTAACGTGTTCCTCATTCCCTCAAAATGTCCCTCATACATAAAGCTGCTCATTTCCATCAGTTGTCTTTTTACTTGTCTTTGTCTGAGCTTTCCAAAGATGTCGAAAGATTTCCAATTTTTTTATTCCTGCCAATTCTGAGCTTCATTTTCTGTGACCACTGGCTACTTTGACCTTTGCATACTTGTTTAATAACGTAAATTTAGACTTTTCATTTCATATCCCACTCCTGAGTTGTACTCTTAGTCCATAGATCTGATCAGACTTTGGGTAGTGACAGATTCCTAGAAATTAGCTGTCTCTGATAGCTCTGGTAGCTGGCTTCGTCTTTAGAGATAGGGCAAAGAGCTTGTCCATTCAAGAGGGGCTCAGTGTAGAGCCACTTTTTCTCCATATCAAAAGAAGCCAGTTGAGGCAGTTCAGGCATGTGACTAGCATGCCTGCAGTGGACCTTTTGGGTGGGGTAGAACCCAGGTACTCTGGAGAGATTTGGCTGGATAGATATAGGTATATAGCATGTGTCACTTTGAGTTTGATTGATGCCTTTGACCTTGGGACTTTCCCACCTGTCACCTGACTTGAAATGTGCAGCGAAGCATGACCAGAAGTGTGCCAGGCACGTGACTAGGCCTCTCCTCTTAGACTGATGAATTTGTGTGCATCTTAACTATGCAGAATAAATGAATAAAAGGCAGGTTTGTGATGACACCTGAGGCACAGAAGAAAAGAAAAAAAATCTAGACCTGGGCTGCTAATTAAGCAATGCACTATATACAGACACATTTGACTGCTTGCATCACTAAAAAACCCATTAACCCATTAAAAACTCTGAAGAATGGACGTTTGCTTTGATGCGGATACGTCAGAGTAAGGCATTCCTGAGGCATTGTTGCATCACTGTTCTACACCAGATCAGGGATGCATCAGAATCTTCGGTCAAAGCACATATGGCTGCTTATAGACACAGATTGATCATGGTAGTTAGCCTGCTTCTGTCAATTTTTCCTATGTTTTCTGTTAAGTAAGTGTAGGTGGGAGCTGGCCATTAGCTGGAGCTTGGAGGAGGCAACTTTAAACTGGGACCTGACAAGACTGGCATTGCTCTGCTTAGTTCCTACTGCAGTGATCCTGTTGCTTCTACTCATACTATCCTACTCTGTTATCTTGTAATATTGTACATACGTCAAAGGTTTAACTGACTGATGAAATACACATTGCTCCACATATTATGCATATTATCAGACTCATTATTAACTTTCTAAGCTTATTGAATACAAAGTATTCAGCAGCAGTCATGATAAGAAAGCGGCTTGATTTAACAAAGGAAAGCTTTCTTCTTGCTCCATGATCAACCTCCAACTGTTAAATGTTTACTCAATATTACTGCAATGTAACAACAAAGTCAGTTTTTTCTAAACCCAAAACATCCTTTTCACATTCCCATAGACTGGGGTTGTCACCGAATTAGGTTCTGTTTGAAAAATAGGCTTTAGGTACTGATTTGCTTTTAGAACCAGCCTTAAGTGGCCTTTAGAGACACTACAGTTTTTACTGTAGTGTAAAAACTGTAGGAATTCCTCCTCTCTATACTTACACTCAATGAGCTCCTCCCTAACAAATGCCAAGTTATTTTCTCCGTACTGTTTATATGTGCGTGTAATTTCATCGCAAAAATCCAACATCGTGTACTCAAGTGCATAAGATGGAACACAATTAATTCTGAAAAAATACAAACCAAGAGTTGTTTGTTAACAGTATAGTTTTTTAACCTCTTACCACCCACCGGGTCCCTGGTGACAGACTAGCCATGTCAGATGCCGGTCATTTAAGTGACCAATAATTTTTTGGAATTTAAATTGTGCTGACTCACTTTGTTCAGCACAACCCAGAGTAAAATGAAACATAAAACATAGTAGAACTTATTTTGTTAGACACAAGAACAATTCGAGCATCTTTTTTGGGAGCCAAACCCAGGCTTAAAAGTTTTGCCGTACCCCTGGGACCAGCGCAAAGTTGTGTGGCAGGTCCTGGCATGGAAGCTGAGGGTCCAGCCAGCCGGAGAAAAGACCGGTTGATGCCTGGATGTGCATTGGAGCCGCACCACCCCCACAGCGCAGACTTTGCTACCTGCACAGAGCGTTTCAGGTGTTGCTTATGCAAAAGAGAATTGCAACAAAACAGCGTGTTTCTCTGCTTCAAGACGCCTGCAACCTTTCACACGGTAAGCATGTCTGTTATAGCCTGCACTTCATAAATGTCTGTTTGATTATTCAAACCTGGTTTAAAACGTGACTCATTTGTTGTCCAAAAACCCTTCCTCTTGATATGGAAAGTTACTGATTTAAAAATATATGTATATTTTCAAGTTTTTAGCTGGATGTGAAACATATGATAAACTCTTGAGCATATTTATTTTGCAAAATCCATAATGGTTATGGCAAAATCTTTACCATAGATCATTAATAGGGAACAAAAAAAAGAGGAAAGGAGGATAAAGTGTCACTTCAGCAAAGCTGCTGGGAGACAGAAGTGTTCACATGTTTTTAACAAAAGGCTTAAAACACAAAACTCTAATATCAGTTACAACTGGTAAGATGATGAGTTTTACTTCTCACTGTCCACATTATGGTATGCTACTTTTGCTCTGTGGGACTGCAAAAATGTCTTTGTATTGATGGTATAAACCAGACTTTCTACTTTTTACTGTTTTTTCTTCTTTTGTTCACTCCTAGGCTGATAAAAAATCCAAAGACATCCGCTAACCACAAACACAGAACCCACTAACTAAATAACTATTAGCCTTACCTTCTGCTTGGATTTTAGATGTATTCCTCATGTTTACAGTCAGTCTACTATATAGGACTTGCTGCTTACACCCTGAGTTACACAATGAGTCTTTCAGATGTCCACAATGGAATAACCAGCTACACACGTAGTTACACTGGACACCGCATGGTCTTATTTTTATTAGCCCTCGACTCAGCGGCAAAATGCTTACAATTAGTTACGGGGTCAGTTTCCTTTTCATCAGAATTATTTGCCGTCATCCAGACATAAGTTGAGCAATGGTTTTTACCAATTTCTCATCAAATCATAAAGGGAAGCTGGATTTAAAAAGAACATGGGATGTAAGTTAAGGAAATACAAATATAAGTGTGACTATGGAGCACATATCCTTCAGCGTTCATGATGACCCAAGTGGATGACATCAGGTGTTTCTCTCAGTCAGCTGACCAACTGTCTAGGGAAAAAATCAGCTAATAGTTATTTAGCTAGTGGGTTCTGTGTTTGTGGTTAGCAGATGTCTTTGAATTTTTTATCAGCCTAGGAGTGAACAAAAGAAGAAAAAACAGTAAAGATGTAGACTGTGAAAGTCTGGTTTATACCATCAATACAAAGACATTTTTGCAGTCCCACAGAGCAAAAGTAGCATACCATAATGTGAACAGTGAGAAGTAAAACTCATCATCTTACCAGTTGTAACTGATATTAGAGTTTTGTGTTTTAAGCCTTTTGTTAAAAACGTGTGAACACTTCTGTCTCCCAGCAGCTTTGCTGAAGTGACACTTTATCCTCCTTTCCTCTTTTTTTTGTTCCCTTTTAATGATCTATGGTAATTAATAAAGATTTGTCATATTGTCCCTATAAAACACCATGTTTTTTAGAAATTATTATGATACAGAGATTTAGATTCTTGTTGCACGATGTGCATGAAGTAAATAAAAAGCAATTTTATTAAGAGTGAATGTACTTTTATGTTTACCAACAGCTCGGGAAGTCCTCGGTCCAAACTGACTTTATAGTTTATAAATGTCAACTCAGGAAGCTCCTGTCGTGACCTCCCATCTGCGAGCATGCACAAACACACAAACACACAAACACACACACACACACACACACACACACACACACACACACACACACACACAGATTTGTTTCTCTTTTCATGTATATCCTACTACTAAGATGAGTGATTGAAAAAGAAAAACAGCTGTTTCTATAAAGCAAAAAAGAGAAACAAAAAGATTCCTAAAAAGGAAAATTTATTTTATTTATTTTTATTTTATTTTATTTTATTTTTATTTTCCACAAATGTGTCAAATATATATTTTTATGTATATTTAAATGTCCACTGAGCTGTGAGCCATGGGGCGGTAATGCAAGAAGAAGAAGAAGCTATGAGCCAGGAGGGAGTGGGTGAGTGAGAGAGGGATTCGTTTATGCTACGATTCAGCACAGCAAGGGAGGGGGTGAGTAACTCAAATATGCTGTTAGCATGTTAGCTGAGCGATGCTACTATGAACCGAGGAGCTATTATCTTGATGTGATCTTCTACTCAGGGTTTTTTTTCTTCCAATTCAGAGCAGAAATGTTTTTCTTAAGAAACTGGCTGTTGTTTATTTTCCCCACAATTTTAATTTTAAGCTAGATATATTTCTACTAATGAAAATAGTTTGCTAACAGCAACAGGGATGAGTCAGTGAGTCAGTTGGGCTTGTGAATCATGATTCACGAGTCAGTAAAGTGATTCTCGAGTATTGAACAATTTGTTCACAATTCACACTTCACTATAAAGAAGAACTCAGTAAGTACAAACAACCATAGTTTAAGGACATTTTCTAAAATAAAAAGGATTCATCATCTGCAGTTTGTGGGGGAAAAAAAGGTGTCACATTAACCCTTTAAGACCTACCATAGAACCAAATCCGCCAGAGCTTATATTATATTTTTACATGCTGTAGTGCCATTTTTGGGAGCATTTCAAGTTGCTATACATCAATACAACCATTATAGCCCAAATTTTAATAATATGTATGCATTAAGTGCATAGTAATTACATAAATTGCAAAAAAGTGCAATAAACTACAAAGAAGTTTAAAATTGTTTTTGTTTTTTTAACATATATTTCTAGTTAGAGAAATTTAAGAAGCTTATCCCTCAAAATTGTAAATACAAAAAAGTTGCACAAAATAGTTTCCCACCACAGGAAATTTACTTTAAGTGTCTTCATAGTTTTATTTTTGAAATACACCAATTTCTATACACTGCAGGAAAAACGAAAATAATTAAATAATAAATAAATAATAAATAATAATAATAAAGAAACAACACAGAAAGTCATAGAGTCAAACGTAACTTTTAAAAACACAAGTATGGGCTCATAAGGTCCTGATGGTAAAAAACTACATTTTTTACTGGCCCACTTCCGGTTTCGGGCAGGTCATGGCGGACATGAGATAGTTCGCGCTGATGGATGTAGGAAGTGTTACAAACAGCTGATCGGGGGCTCAACCCGGGGTAGCGGTCATGTCCGGTTAGGGGCTCTGTTGGCTCTCAGGTGACTGTTTCCTCGCGGCTGCGTGCAGCGGGGCTAGGGGAGGGTCTGTGCTGACGGACGTGGGTTACTGACCTGGTAGCCTGGCTGCCCCTGGGTGGGTCCGGG
>NW_005187976.1:98621-108165 GCF_000239375.1 Pundamilia nyererei
GCTGCGGAGTCGGGGCGGTCTGCCTCCCCCCACCGCAGGGAAAAGGGTAACACCACCTGGGTCTGGGTGCAGTTCCCCCCTCCAGGGGCAAGGGTACCTAGACCCGGTTTGTAGAGCGCCCCTCCGACAGCCAAACCCATCTGTTCTCCGATTGGATAGTTAATTTTGTGATTGACATGACATTGACCAATCAGATGAAAGGAAAAAATAGGCTCAAAATTCGTACTTGAGTGCAGAGTTTCACATGTATTTTTTGGCTAAGTCCACATACAAATCTTTTTTACATATACAAATCCTGATTTAAAAGTACAAAAACTGATTTACAAGTACAAAATATTTATGACCACAATTTGAGCCCATAGTCTTTTCTCTGGCTGGCTGGACCCTCAGCTTCCATGCCAGAATCTGCCACACAACTTCGCGCTGGTCCCTGGGGTACGGCAAAACTTGTAACCCTTAGTTCGGCTTCCAAAAATGATGCTCGAGTTGTTCTTGTGTCTAAAAAAAATAAGTTCTACTATGTTTTATGTTTCATTTTACTCTGGGCTGTGCTGAACAAAGTGAGTCAGCACAATTTAAATTCCAAAAAATTATTGGTTGTTTAATTGACCGGCATCTGACATGGCTAGCCTGTCACCAGGGACCCGGTGGGTGGTAAGAGGTAAAAAAAAAATACTATACTGTCAACAAACAACTCTTGGTTTGTATTTTTTCAGAATTAATTGTGTTCCATCTTATGCACTTGAGTACACGATGTTGGATTTTTGCGATGAAATTACACGCACATATAAACAACGGACTCGTTCCCAGTGGGTGATGGGCTCCGCCAGGGCTGCCCTTTGTCACCGGTTCTGTTCATAATTTTTATGGACAGGATTTCTAGGCGCAGCCAAGTGGCGGAGGGCTTTCACTTTGGTGGCCTCAGAATCTCATCTCTGCTTTTTACGGATGATGTGGTTCTGTTGGCTTCATCGGGTGAGGGCCTCCAGCTCGCACTGGAGCGGTTCGCAGCCGAGTGTGAAGCAGCGGGAATGAGGATCAGCACCTCCAAATCTGAGGCCATGGTTCTCAGCCGGGAAAGGGTGGAGTGCCCACTCCGGGTTTGGGATGAGTTCCTGCCCCAAGTGGAGGAGGTCAAGTATCTCGGGGTCTTGTTCGCGAGTGATGGGAGAAGGGAGCCGGAGATCGACAGACGGATTGGGGCTGCGGGTGCAGTGATGCAGATGCTGCACCGGTCCATCGTGGTGAAGAGGGAGCTGAGTGTAAAAGCGAAGCTCTCAATTTACCAGTCGATCTACGTCCCTACCCTCACCTATGGCCACGAACTGTGGGTAGTGACCGAAAGAACGAGATCGCGGATACAAGCAGCAGAAATGAGCCTCCTCCGAAGGGTGGCTGGCCTCTCCCTTAGAGATAGTGTGTGAAGTTCGGCCATCCAGGAGGGGCTCAGAGTAGAGCTGCTGCTCCACATCGAAAGGAGCCAGCTGAGGTGGTTCGGGCATCTGACAAGGATGCCTCCTGGGCGCCTCCTGGGTGAGGTATTCTGGGCATGTCCCACCGGGAGGAGTCCCCGGGGCAGACCCAGGAGACGCTGGAGAGATTATATCTCTCGGCTGGCCTGGGAACGCCTTGGTGTTCCCCCGGATAAGGTGGAGGAGGTGGCTGGGGGTGGTCTGGGCCTCTCTGCTTAGGCTGCTGCCCCCGCGACCTGGCCTAGGATAAAGCGGATGAAGATGGATGGATATAAACAGTATGGAGAAGATAACTTGGCATTCGTTAGGGAGGAGCTCATTGAGTGTAAGTATAGAGAGGAGGAATTCCGACTGTGATTTCTCATTCATGTACTCTGCATTGTGCATTGTATTGAGACTGTACATATATGTCCTTGTAACATGATTATTTCTTTTCAGAATAAAGGGCTAAGAAAGAAAATATTTAAGTTGAGTTAAGTGGTAAAAAAAAATTCTTCATAGACACTGGAATTTTTGGAAAACTTTGGAAAGTTGGGATGTTCATTTTTTTTGTTAGATGTTCAGTATAGTAAGCCATGTAAATAATAAATCTTTGATATAATATATATTTTGTCACTACTTATTCTTTTTAAATGAATTGAAAAAATCAATGTGAAGCGTTGTTTGGGAAGCTAAAGAGTGAGCCCTTTTCAGTGGGCTGAGCCATAAGAGAGCTTGAATTATCATCATTACTGCTTCGGTTCACACCAGAGAACTCTGAGTTTATTTAAAAATAATAATATGATAAGTTAACATACATGTCTGTGTTTTCATTTATGAGATAACATTTCCTGGGGTGCCAATTTGTTTTTTTGGGTTTCTTTGTCCAGCTCTAGTGAAGTTCACCTCGACGATTACTAGAATTAAAACATAGATGTGCAACATGTCAAGACTGATTCTTTCTAAGCCCTAGTTTGGCTCGCAAAGGAGTACATTTACACTAAGTGTCAGATTTTGGCTGACATTTAAATGGATTTATGATAAGGGACTCATTAAATAAAAGCAGAAACATTTAAACACATTGAGGAAGCTCGTCAACAGGAAGCTTCTCAGACAAACAAATTCCTGTAATAAAATTACCCAGTCATGTGGTCTGCCATTCTGTGTATTATCACCTCTTGCAATAGCTGCAGCAGTCACATTTGTGGTTGTGTTTATTTGGTTTAAATGACTGATTAACTGATTAACTTGCATTAATGCAGTTATAGCGTTAACATCAATTTAACGAGATTAACGCTGACAGCACTACTCAAAAATAATCAATTTGCACCCTGATGAGACTGAGCTAAAACTTTTCAACGTTTCAATGTTCTCATAGCGGGTTTGTGATAGGAGAGCACGACTCAGGAGAGGGATAAAAAAAGCAAAGAGTTTTTAATTAGGGAAAATATAACAAAACAAAAATTTGATACAGACAAACAAAGAAGAAGTTCATGAGCATGGCAACATTAACTCATAAAGCAAAATACTGGAAAGCTGAGGCACAACAATAATGCAGAAGACAGGAAATGATGACATAAGCTGCTAAAAATACTATATACCTAATGAGAGAATGAGGAAAGTGGAAAAAAATCAATTTTATTTATAAAGTGAAAAATAACAACTACGGTCACCTCAAGGCACCTTACATTGTAAGGTAGACCCTACAATAATAAACAGGTTACTATGTAAGTGGAGGGACAGGTGAGGTGAATCTAGAGAAAGGTAGGTGGGAGTGGCAGCAACTAAAATGACAGCAGAGTGCATGATGGGATTATAAAAAGCAGACTGACTGAATAAAGAAAGACAGAAAACCAAAAGCATCACAGGTCTGTTTGCTTTAACATTAAAAGATCTAAACAGAGAAAAGTCTCATTGTTTCATCAACGACAGCAGTATTATTGTAATTCTTTCTTTTAATACTTTAAGTACATTTTCCTAATTTTAAGAATTTCATTCTTCTAAAATTTTTCCTGTTTCCTATTTTATTTTCACTACAGGAGTAGTGTGCCTTCTCCATAAACATTACTTCTGTATCATTAACTGTAAAATTAAAATGAACACAAATACAAATCAGCTTGATGCGTCACACAAAGAGGTGCAGAAACGTCCCACACAACCACAACTACATCATTGCGCACACATACAAAGAGAGGGATGAATGAAATGCAGTACTTAACTCGATAAATCCAATAACAATATTTAAGGAGCTAACCTGAATGCTACAGCTCAAATTAAGTTATCTTATTTTTGAAAGGAGGATAGCATAGAATAACATAGAGAATCATTCACTTTGGCAAACATGCCACACAGGTCAGTCATGTGGAGCAGCATAACATGTGATGGAAAAGTCCTGTTCGCTCTCATCGCTCTTCAACTGCTGTACAAGTATTTTTGCAACATCTACCACACAGAAAAGCACACTGCTCCATCTGCTGGCTGTTTAATGACTTTTCACCAAAACCCTTCAGGCAGGGAACAACTCTCATGAAACCATCCTGCCTAAAGAAGTGAAGAAAAAAAGAAAGTAATGCTCATTTTTTAAATGAGCAGTTTTTGGGGGGTCCCATTTAAGCCATACTTTGATCTCTGAGTGATTTAGCCTTTCATAAACATACATGAACGCTCTAATCAAATTCAGAGCACTCAAATTCAGTCGCACTGCATTACATCACAGTATTTGTTGAAATGTTACATGGTGCCTGATATTGTGTAATCCTTTGCTTTCTTAAAGACATTTGCTGCAAAAACAAATACAAAAATATACAACATCTGTTTAGTAATTCATTAGGATGCCTAAGTACAGTTTTTGACAAGGAAAATTTCCTGCAGTCCCAGAGTGCAGTTTAATGGCCGTTTTCCCAACACTCAAACCTATATCATTTGGCTCTGATAGAAAATAAATCTACCTAAATCAGTCAACATCATGTAGAAAGCTCTGTGTCTTCATGCTTCCTCTTTACACACTGAATGAAGAACTGAAGCAGATGGCACTGAAATCCAAAAAGTGACATCAAAGATGGATATGAAGAGCTTTTTAACTCTTCAAAACAAACAACACATTGTCACATTGACTTAACTCAACATTAAAACAAAACAAACGAAGAAATGAAACAACAGATAAGACAATAATAAAGAATGAATGCTTTTCTTGAGTTTTTCCCCCTTTCTAGTAACCCAACGCTGAAAGGATTTTAATTTTTTTTTCACTTATCCAGTTTTAATGGCTAAAAATACATTTTTAAGAAAGTATTAAAGATAACATTACTGAGCACTTCCCGTTTTCAGCAGTCAGAGCCAAAGTCTGTACATGCCATGTAAATTACATTATATTTATGTTATAGTAACAAAGACAACACTGGACCATATGATAAAATATGTTAAATACTTAAATAAGATGACTTCACCAACAATTGAACATAATGGATAGTCATTTTTTATTGATTAAACCAAAACATTGCAATATGCAAAAACCCCCAAACAAAACCCTTTTTGGAATGGATGAATGGACCGGTGGCGAACAGATAAAAATAGTCTAACCTTTAACTATTTTTCACATAGATTCACATTGAATTTTTCTGTTTCTGGTTTCCTGTTTTCTCGACAGTTCAGAAGCCCAGACTCTGTAAGTTCTTAGTTTTCCAAAAATAAACTGTTAAATTGTTTCTGGTGTCTGAGTCGTGCATTTGGGTTCATATCTACTGGGATTATGACAGAGGAATCTGCCCAAACATTAGCTGTACACACAGCTGTTACACATCAGTGTTGTGAAGTACTAGCAGAGTCACAGGTTGTTAGTTGAGCACTGATGTCCAGACCAGCTGAACAGTGCTACACAAAGACAGAAATGCACTTCTGCACTGAAACTGACCCAAGCATTGCCTGAGCACAAATCCAATGATTACCAAAACCAGTTCATTGTAGAGTTTAAAAAGGTTTTTGATTTTGCTCTCTAAGAGGGTGAGGCTGCTAAATGCCTCTTTAATTCACAGCAGCTTAGTGGAATTTTAATTTGAATGCCATGTTCAGGTAGTGGGGAACAAAAGGTTTTGCACTGAACATTTTTGCATTATGCTGTAACTACCCTGGCAGTGAAAACTGATAACTATACATGGAAAGGCCAGAGAAAGACACTCCTATTGCGTGCATTTCCATTTCCTCTTTGCCTTTCCAACTCTCCAGGAGAACATTTAGATTACCCGATGCAGATCGGCAGTGTTAAACTTACCCTGGAGAAGCCAAAAGAAAATGCCCACCAGCATGAATGGGAATACTGGTTTGTGGTTCCAGTGCTGCATTTTAGACATCTGGGAACTCAGATGTTGGAACTTGAATCTGGAGTGATGCAGCATAACACTTCTAAAAAACACGTTAACGGATAGAGCCTGATCAATGCTCTGCGTATGGCTTATTTAGTGAGACAAAATACAGAACAATGGTAGTTCAGATTCAAAGTTTACAGTTTTAATTCTGTTTAGATTCAGTGCTGCCATCTTGACCTGTTAGTTCAGGGGGCGTGCCACAAAAACAATTTGGAAGCAGAACTTCAGAAATGCAACTGACAAAATCAAACAACAGCTCACACAGCGTAGCAGCATGCAAATACTTTAGGAACATAATAACTTAAAATATACTTTAAAAAAAAGCGACAGTATGTTGAGGTTTTAAGTTTTAGTTTTGCAGAACAGCATCTGTTGTTGTGTAAAACTAGTTCTTTTTTTGGAGTGCTGCAATTTATCACTTACTCATTTAGTCACATTTGCCATGAACACAGTTAATCATCTGAAAACAGCCGTGTAAAGTTAGCATGGAAAATAGGACATAAAAAAGCCATGGAATGGGATTTTAGTTGTTTTACTTCACTGAACTGTAGGCAGTGAAAATGACACATTTACGGGCACCATGTGTGTATTTATATGTTAATTTAAAATTATTTCACAACAGTTCTCATTTTTTCTTCACCTCAGCGTAGAGTTCCTCTTGGCCGTGAGCCCTTTGTTTTAAGCTTTTTTCTCGCTTTTTGATCTGTGCGTACACCGTATGCTGCTGCTGTCCACTGTCCCGCACTGAGTTAGACGATGCTTCATATGCCAGTGTGGAGAAGCTGATCTCTCCATAATGGATGTTTTCTTCCTCTTCTTCCTTTTTACTTGCTGGTTCATCAACCTTCTGCTCTTCATTTATTTGAATCTATAGAGTTAAAAAAACAGAAAGCTCGGTGAATTAGGTTCATTCTTATTCATGTTTTATTAAATAAATAGACTGCTCTGATGAAGTTACTGCTGTAATCGCCAAAACATTCAAGTAACCCTGCAGCTAGAATTTTTTTTTCTTTGTAATTTCCTTACCAGAATCTGTTGTTGAGTTTGTTGCTTTGACTTTAACGACCTGGAAGACACAAGAGGCAGTAAAAAATTATCTCTGTGTATGTTAAATATATGTGAACAAAGTTAAGCTTAAAACAGAAATTTTTAATGTGTAGCTAAAATATCTGTGAGAGTAGCTAATTGTGTTTTTCTGCTTTGATGTGTGATACTTACCAAACAAAGATGATCAAGCAGAGGAGAATTATAAGTAAGAGAACAATGATCCCAATGATTACTCCAGGAAGTAGCCACAGTGTGTCTCCTAAAGAAAGACAAAGGTGAAGTTATTTTTAAAGTTTGGAGTTTGAATGGATAAAAAGAAACAGGAGCATTTAACACATGAGTGGCTTTTACCTCCAACAGTCACGTTAATCTCTGCTGATGTCTGATTACCCAGATCATTAGTGGCCACACAGTAATAAACTCCTCCATCTGTTACATTGAAGCTGTAAATCTCTCCTTCAGATACTTTCACAGCTCCATCTCTGCTCTTCTTGAACCAGGTGAAGCTGCTGACTGGAGGTTTGGCTCTGCTGGAGCAGGTCAGGTTCACCCAGCTGCCTGCTGACACCAAACCTGATGGACTGATGGATGCTGAGGTGTCTTTAGGAGCATCTGGAGAAAAAGATTGACAGAAATCATCATTATTCATTCTAAACAGTGGACCTCCCAATGAATCAAATGCTATGTTGACAGGATCCAACTACAAATTCTGATTTTCTTACATGAAACACTGAGAGTCTCTTCTGTCTCTGCTGTCTTGGTGTCTTTTCCTTGGTTCACAGGATATCTGGCAGAGCAGTTGATCTTCTTTCCATCATGTGTGTCTGACAGAGTGATGTTCTGCTGGATTTTAGTTGTAAAGCTTCCATCTGTGTTTTCCTCTATTTTGTTGTGAGAGTCTTGTTGGAGATTCCAGGTGAGTTGAGGAGGGGAGTGTGGACAGGGAGTGAGAGCTGAGCAGGTTATAGTGACAGACTCCTTCTCCTTCAGATCACCTGGGATTGTAATATTGGGCCTCCAAGGAGAATCTGTGGTTTCACATCACAGACATATTAACACTACAGAGCACACTGCAGTTTATACCAGTGTTTAAAATCTCTAAACCACTCATCTTATCTTAAATTTACATATAACTTTATTAATTTCATAAAGTCATGATTTATTGAGTATTTATTTATTAAAGTATTTTTTTTAGCTAAATAATAAAACATTCGACCAATATTAAACTGTATTCTGGGACAATCATTATGACTGAAATGTAATATTTCTTCAACAAATGCTGATGAAACTTAACTGAAGGCAAGTCAAATAAACCCAATAAAGTAAAAATATAATTCTAATAAAAAACTCAAAATCACTCACCTCTGACTGTTATTTGAAGAGGATCACAAGAAGCTGTTGCTTTGAATGGTTCTCTCTCTACTCTGAAGAAGTATGTGTCTGTGTATGTGGTGATTAAATTACAAAACAGAGTGGTGCAGTCTCTCTGACTCAGGTTCCCAGTAATACTCATTGGATAGATGTTAACTGCTGCACTACTGTTGAAGATCACATTGTTTTGATTATCGCCAAATTGGGATTGATTTTTAATCCACACTCCAATAATTTTTCTTGTGCTGATAAATTTCTGTTCTTCTTTGGGTCTGAAGCTACATGGGATTTGCAAACAAGATCCACTCAGTGCTTCCAGCTTCTTTGATGCATTTATGAAGACTGCTGCTTCATCAGGACATTTAGCCAAAGCACCTGTAAACACAGTGTCACAACTAACCTATTAATTAATTAATTTTATTACAAACATTAACTTGTCTTATTTTAATTTGTCCTCCATAGGACTTAAGATGTAAACTTTAATCAAAGTACTACTAAAATTAAATAATTGTTTATGTAAAATTAAATTTATAATAGATCATCCAGAAGTGACAGTCACATTTTCACCATTTGCCCTTTTTGATTAATGATGCTAAATTACATAGTTGTTGCTTGAAATATAATCTATTGTAACATGAACAACATGTCTTTGATTCTGTTGGTAACAAAAAGTATCTCAATTACCTGTCAGACTATGAACAGTATGAAAAAACAAAGCTTTATCTCCATCAGCCTTTTAATTTTGTTCCTTAAAGCTGATAATGATTTAAATGAATCCAATAATGCCTTTATAGTGAACAAACAGCTCACCTGAAACAAAGAGGACCATCAGTAACATGCCGACTATCACCATGTTCACACACAGCTCAGGAGAGGTTTTTACAGTGAACATAATTTCTTAACCAGAATTACAGGGGAACACATCGCCTAACTGTTGTTAGAATAAGGAAGCACAGAAGAGGACATACTGTTTAAGAAAGTGCAATGTCAGTTTGCTTGATCGTATTTGCTCTAGGTGTTGAGAAATATTCTGCGGAAGTACAATCAGTTTGCTAACATCCTGTGATAGAGGAAGTCAGGCGATAGATTTTTAAAGTTTAAAATTACCTGTCAAAATAACCCACACACGCAAATACTTTTCACTACAGTTTTTTTTAATTGGTTTGGTACTATTTTCATAACTAAAGTGTGCATTTTCAAATCTCTCAGTACAAAACTCACATTTGATCACATTTGTAACACCACTAGTCATTCTTTCAAATCTGATGTCATGAGTTCATTGTATTTGCACATATTTTCATTCCACTTAATCAT
>NW_005187976.1:122015-123658 GCF_000239375.1 Pundamilia nyererei
GCGCCAAACCAATTAAAAAAACTGTAACTTGAGTTATTCCAAGCTTGAAGACTTTTACAGATTTTATAACTCAGAGTATCATACAGCAGGCAAGTAGCTGCACAGGTCTTGTGGAGCTATGAAAACACAAGTAATTGAGGAAAATTATGATTTCCTTAAACTTGAAAGTTTTAATCACAACTATAAGTGAATTTAAACCATTTTGGTTGTGCTAGAGGAAATTTAATTTGAGGACCCTTAAAAATAATTATATTTATAGTAGTAATCACAGAGCATCTTAGTATTATTTACTAACATTGTCATCAAATGTTATATTTTCCTAAGTTGTCTACTGACGTCAGTACAGGATAGAACGTCCAGTGTTGTTGATATCATGATGTTACAGTGCTCTCACACAGGGGGGTCATCAATCTCCCAATACAGGGGTGTCCAACTCCAGGCCTCAAGGGCCAGTGTACTGCAGGTTTAAGATGTGTCCTTGATCCAACACAGCTGATTTAAATGGCCAATGACCTCCTCAACCTGTCTTGAAGTTCTCCAGAGGCCTGAACTAATCATTTGATTCAGGTGTGTTGACCCAGGTTGATATCTAAAATCTGCTTATTTTTATTTGTTCTCCAAATAGTGTTAAAAGCGTTAGCTAATGTATCTTAAATCACTAGAGATTATTAACTAATTTGAACCTTCTGATCCACTAGTCTGCTGTTATATCGCAATTTGCCACCAAGGAGCTGATGTGCTTTAACTAAGCAGTGTGTTGTAAGATTAGGCCTCTGTTTTGATAAAGCTTAGAGTTAGTCCTCATCACATTCATCCACCCAGACCTCAGAGAGCATCTGGGTGGATGAATGGTAGGAGACTTAGGTGGCTGATGGACTTGGCAGGAGCCACTGAGCACGTCTTGTCCACTCCTTTTTCAATTCCCGTTAAGTTCAATTTATATAGTGCCAAATCACAATAACACTCGCTTCAAGATGCTTTATTCTGTGAGGAAAAGACCTTATAATAATAGAACGAAAGCCCAAACAACAACTTTGACAGTGGGAAGGAAAAACTCTCTTTTAACAGGAAGAAACCTCCAGCTCAGGGAGAGGCAGCCATCTGCTGTGACCATTTGGGGTGATGGAAGGATGAAAGGATAAAGACACTGTGGAAGAGAGCCAGAACTTAATGACTCATAATTAAAGGCAGAGTGGTGTATAAACACATAGTGAGTGAAAAATGTGAGAAGAAACATTTAGCAACCTAGGCTATTGCAACTTAACTGAGGAACAGTGCTGGTCTAGTTACTTGAAAATAGTAATTATTGACTAATTACTTCTCCAAGAAAGTAATCCTGTTACTTCACTGAATATTTTCAAAAGTAATTAGTTACTTTATTACTTAGTTACTTTTAAAAAACATGATACACAACTGAGTACATAATAAATCAGTAGACCTTTTAGCCCAATTCTACTTTTTCTGCATAATCCATCATATAAAATTGAATCAAGTGAAAAAGTATATTTTTAAAACTTGTTTTATTACTTTTGACAGACAGACAGCCAATCAGATAGATAGATAGATAGATAGATAGATAGATAGATAGATAGATAGATAGATAGATAGATAGATAGATAGATAGATAGATAGATAGATAGATA
>NW_005187976.1:123678-132536 GCF_000239375.1 Pundamilia nyererei
ATAGATAGATAGATAGATAGATAGATAGATAGATAGATAGATAGATAGATAGATAGATAGATAGATAGATAGATAGATAGATAGATAGATAGATGAAACTTTATCCCTCGGGTGGGTTCCTCCGGTAAATTCAGTTTCTAGTAGCACAACATTGATAGAAGTTGCATGTTACAGACACAATAAGGGGAATGAGAGTAAGGATATAAGCATAAATATACACATATACATATATATATATATATAAATACAGAATATATAATATGTATAAATAGGATTGCAGATTTGAGTGACTATATTGCACAGTCAAATATAAGAAAAAAAATACTGCAAATATTGCACAGTGTAAAAAAGCACTACAGCTCAGTTGTTCCCCCCTCCTTGTCCCCCTGTCTCCCCTCCCTCTCCCCTCCAGTGAGGAGTTAAACAGTTTGATGGCATGTGGGACAAAGGACTTTTTAAGTCTGTTTGGGTTTGCTTTGACTTTGGGAGAAGCAACTTGTCGCTGAATAGGCTCCTCTGATTGTTTATGCCCATGTGCAGATGATGCCCAGCATTGTCCATAATGTCCAGCAGTTCCTTTAATGTCCTTCTTCTCTGCCACTCTCACCAGAGTGTCCATCTTCATGCCAACCACAGAGCTAGCCCTCCTGATCAGTTTCTCCAGCCTGGATGAGTCCATCTTTGCTGTGCTGCTCCCCCAGCACACCACTGCATAGAAAAGTACTCCTGCAACCACTGACTGGTAAAACATCCCCAGGAGCTTCCTGCAGATGTTAAAAGACCTCTTCCTCCTGAGGAAGTACAGTCGGCTTTGGCCTTTTTTATACAGGGGTTGCATGTGACATGACCAGTCCAGTTTGTTGTCCACCCACAGCCCAAGGTACTTGTATGTGTTGACCACCTCCCCTCTATCTGAACCGGCAGTGGACCTGGTCTGGACCTCTCGAAGTCCACAACCAGTTCCTTGGTCTTTGAGGTGTTGAGTTGCAGGTGGTTTGTGTGATTTCATGTGACAAAGTCCCTCACCAGACTCCTGTACTCCTCTTCTTGGTCATCCCAGATACACCCCATGATGGCTGTGTCATCTGCAAACATCTGAATATGGCATAATTCAGAGTTGTAGCAGAAGTCAGAGGGGACAGCACAGTTCCCTGTGGTGCTCCTGTGCTGCTAACCACAGTGTCAGACATGATGTCCTTCAGCCTGATGTACTGTGGTCTGTCAGTGAGGTAGTCGGAGATCCAAGCAACCAGGCAGGGGTCCACCTCCATCATGTTCAGTTTTTCCTGAAGCATACAGGGCCGGATGGTATTAAAGGCACTGGAAAAATCAAGAAACAGGATCCTGACCGTATCTTTTCCCTTGTCCAGGTGTGAGTGGGCTCTGTGTAGGAGGTACAAGATGGCATCTGCCTTGTACGCGAACTGTAGTGGGTCCTGGGCATGTTGTACCTGTGGTCGGAGGAGGTTGAGGAAGAGCCGCTCTAGAGTCTTCATAAGATGTTACGTCAGTTCCACCAGTCGAGGGGGATGAAGAGGAGGTTCGGGATGTCATAGCGTCAGTGTTATTTTAATCATTATTTGAAAAAGTAATTGGATTACAGCCCATCTCTGCTAAGGGTGGGCTCAGGGTTACTTGTTCCTGCCCTAACTATATGTTTTAGTGAAAAGGAAAGTTTTAAGCCCAATGTTAAAAGTAGAGATAGTGTCTGCCTCCCGTGTCTAAACTGGGAGCTGATTCCACAGAAGAACGTCCTCACAATTTTACAGGAGGCCAAGTTAATGTCATCCAGAGTAAACATCTGGATAGTGACTATTTTCTTAGGGGCAAGTACAATAACATCAATTTTATCTGAATTTAGAAGCATGCATTTAGAGGTCATCCAGGTCTTTATTTCTTTAAGACATTCCTGCAGTTTAACTGTGGTACATAGCCCAATAATAGAGATAGCTTGATCTTATTTAAGATTGAAGCATTAACTTCTTTTAGCAGTCTTAAAGGAATATGATCTAATAGACACTGATCATTTAGAGGCAGTAATTACTGAAGTAAGCTCAGAAGCATCAATCAGAGAGGGTGATTCCAAATATCAGCAGTGTTGAAGGTAATTGTTTTAAGGAGAGTGTTTGACAGTTATACCTGGGAGCCAAGTACCCAGAGTCATATACAGTGAAGATGCAACACTATTAATGAGATAACTAATCTTTGTGTGTGTACTGTTTTTGCACATAGTACTGAAAAAAGTAATAGTGGAAGTATTATATCCTTAAATTTAATTACATAATTTTCTGAAATACATCTCATTTAAATATTTATAAGAAACAATAAGACAAATTTAAGGGAACACCATTTTAGGGAACACTTTCAAATTTCTATACCATAAGAACTACTGTAATTGAAATTGTGGGTGGGGTCTTTAATATTTTAGAGAAGTCAATTGAGTCTAATGATAGATTAAATGTCATGTTGAGGCTGTAATTAAAAACACCCACAATACTGGTAGAGCTGAGGATGCTATATTTGTCATTTGTTTTATGTGCAAATTGTTTTTTGGGGGGTCTGGGAGCAGACACTTTCTCAAAAAGGATGGGTTTGGGGGGTATAACAGGAGGAGAGAAGCTGCAGTTTTCAACTCATGTTTTAGGGAGTCCAAGTTATCTTTTGGACACCAATAAGACAGTCAGCACTTTAAGAAGAACATGTGACTAAACATGTCACCCCTGGTCAGAGTATGTTTATATAACATTACTGCATGCCATTTACTTTTTGTTCTCTCTCTATAACCTCCATTCACTCTTCTCTTTCCCTTCATCCACAAACCAATCATGGCAGATGTTGTTACTCCCTGAGCCTGGTTCTGCTGGCAGTTTGTTTATGTTGAAAGGGTGTTTTTCCTCACTGCTATACCTATGAGTACTTGCTCATAGGGGATCATTGATTGTTGGGGTTATCTGTCTAATATTTGCAATATACCTCAATACTATACATCTATACTGTTATTGTGAATTAGTTCTATAGAAATAACAATGAGCTGAAATTAAATGAAATTTTTTTAGCCGTCATAGTTTTTTCTCCTTTACTTGCATAAGTGACACATTTCATGTTTCCTTCTCTTTACATGCCAAGCATTTTGAAGTAGACTCTTCTGTAAAAGAAAAAGAAACTGTGAAGAAAAAAGAGGCCACTAATGTGAGGAGTTTTGTTCTTAATGTATTTCAATGTTCTTATTTTTTACATGCTTTATATTTTATCTTGTCCTTTGCTGCTTGGTTTAGTTTACAGGAGAGGTTACGCAAAGGCCTTTTATAAGACGTAGATATGGTTGGAAAGTGAATTACAGGACAAGGAAGGCTCACCCTGCTGGAATAAACGGCACAAGTAATACATAAACTAAATATAAAACCATAAAGTGAAGAATTATTAATTCCATATTTGATATTCATCAAGTCAGCAAATTAAATTACATGAAATAAATGCTGCCTTCACTTTTTCAATATTAACAGATGTGATGAGCATTTAAATTTTTCAGAAACAGCTCTTTCCACATTCAAGTCCACAGTTACAGTAGTACTGCTGTAACTTTACAGCTGGACTTCATTTGTGATAGTTAAATGTGAAATGTCAAAAGTTTGACTTCAAATGAGAAAAAGAGGATTAATGAATTTCATTTAAATACAGTATACAAACTTTAGGAGATTTTGAGAGAAGCACAAACTGGACTCCCTGTAGATATTTTTTACCACTATATTCTCCATTAACAGTTTAATAGATTTGCTATACATAAACTGAAAAAACTCTTTTGAGAAGTTTATTTACATATTGGTTTCACTCGTCACCATCACAACATCACTTTTGTTGTGATAGGCTGAGAATCATTGGTGAGTAAAAATGCTGATATACTTACTGTTTAGCTGCTTATTTGGAA
This sequence comes from Pundamilia nyererei, assembly GCF_000239375.1. Lineage (NCBI taxonomy): Eukaryota > Metazoa > Chordata > Actinopteri > Cichliformes > Cichlidae > Pundamilia > Pundamilia nyererei. The sequence goes on from NW_005187976.1 coordinate 127,604, forward strand.
TCCTCAGGAACAAAAATGAGTTTTTCTCTGGAGAAATGTCGCTAATATAAGATGAATATTTACACCAGTGTCACAATTAGCAATCATAGATGTTAATGCTGTAAAGCACTTGTGTCATCTTTGCATACGCATGCAAACTGACACAGATGTACACTCACCTCCCTCCCCCATTCCAAACGCCACGCCGACGCTTGCTATATCATAACAGAGAAAACTGGTCATTCAGGATTCACTCTTTTAGCTGACAGGTGTAAAGTCAGTAAATGCAGTAAGTGCCATTTTTTTCCGTCCACTATGGTGCAGAAATTGCTGAATAACCTGAACTATATGTAGAAAACATTTAAACAGTCTGATCTCTGTAACATCTGACATATTATATTAACATGAAAACTTTCTCTCCTTCAGTTGTTATTTTCAGTTGTTATTTTAAGAGGATCACAAACAGCTGAAGTCATATGTGTTTGTGTAAGTTGTGATTGAATTGGAAAACAGAGTGATTCAGTCTTTCTGTTGCAGGTCTCCTGTAATCTTCATTGGATAGATGTTAACTGTCTCACTGCTGTTGAAGATCTAATTTTCTGTAAATGTTTAAAAACATTAGAATGATTTTTCATCCACAATCCACAGACAGATCTAATGCTGGAACTTTTCTGTTTCAGTTTCACTGAAGTTACATGGGGTTTGTAAACAAGATCCACTGAGAGCTTCCAGCTGAACAACAAATTAAATAGTGTGGGAGTTTTAAAACACATTTTAAAATCACCAAAAGTCAATAAAAAGTGAATAAAATTTGGGTAATGTGAGATTCCTTGCTCTAGTTTAACCCAGTATCACAGCAAAACGTGTAACAGACACACTGATCCACCCTGTCTATTTCATGATTTGTTGAGTGAAGTGTGAAACGGACCCTCATTCAGATGTTGCAGTAAGTTGCAGTAATCTGCAGTAACAGCAGAGGGAGATATTTTATTGAAATCTAACATGAAAATAATCACATGAAAGCTTTTAAACAGACATTACTAACTCATTTACTTGTAAACACATGTTAGCCATCAAGCTTTTCTGGTGATTAAGGACCCTGGAAGTACTTCATACCTTCCTTCCTCACTACTGTCTTCTTGGATTTAAATAATCATGATCACAGCTATAATAATATATCTGTATTTATAGATAACATAATGAAGATGAGTAAAGCTTTATCAATGATAAATTACACACCTGCTACTACCATACTAATACCTTAATAAGGCTTAATATGTTAAGTATGTTAAGCACTTTGGTACTCCACTGGTTTTTAAATGTGCTATATAAATAACGTTTGTTGTTGTTGTGTTGTTGTAATAGTGAACATCATTATATAAGGACCCCTGGGAGTGTGAACACAGCAGAGCTGGGAAAGAAGGTTCAGCAGAGACTGTATGTCCTGAGAGTCCTCAGGAAAAATAGCATCCCTCACAAGCTGCTGGTGTCCTTCTATTTATGTTCTATCGAGAGCATCCTGTGCTATTGCTTCTGTGTCTGGTTTTCCAACTGCACAACAGAACAGAAGAAAACACTTCAGGGACTTTTAAAGATTGCCCAGGGGATGATCACCTGTTCTTTAGCCTCACTGGACAAACTGCACAGCTCTCGCCGCCTCAGGAATGCAGGAAATATCGTGAATGACTCCACACACCCCGCTCATGATCTGTTCCTACTGCTGTCAGGCATAGGATACAGGACGATCAAAAACAAATAGACAGAAAGTTTCTACCGTGTAGCTGTTAGGGTACTGAATGGCACGCTATCACCAGTTTAACCTGAGAAGTACACTGCAGTGGGTGACATCTTGTGCAATAAGGTTTTATTTATGTACTGAATGACTGTTCTCTACTTCTTTTTTATATTATTGTTTTGTATTTATATTTAAACTTTTCCCTATTGACACTGCAGGGACTGCACTTAATTTTGTTGTACTTGTTACAACAACAATAAAGATACTCTGATTCTGAAGTGCTACCAATCAACCTAACCCTTAGATGCATGACTGAACCCTACACTCTTCCATAAGTGAGTCAAACATGACACATTTTAAAATCAGTCTGCTTTTATGACACTTATTTTACATTTTGGTCCACACAAGAATCCTTTTGTCACAGTTGTACTGTAGCTGACTCGAGAGAAAAGGACTCAAATGCAGGACACAGATGGAGCACAAGGAACGTTTAAGTGACAAAGTTCATGTACAATACAAGTGTATGCAATGAAGCTATTCAACTGTGAACTGAGCAGTGAGTTCAAACTTGTGCAAGTGTATGCAATGAAGCTATTCAACTGTGAACTGAGCAGTGAGTTCAAACTTGTGCCGTGAACAAAACCAAAACTATGGCAACCTGAGCTATGCAAACAACAAGTGAGATTTCAACTGTGGAAACTGCAGTTCTGTGATTTTGGGGCCAAAGGGAGAGACCGGATGGGGGGTCAGAGACACTGAAACAAGAGTAAACAAGTTCAGGTATGGTTCCAAGAGAATGCTGGTAGATATTGACTCTGAATTTTTCTTTAAGCTGCTTACTTGCCACAGGTGTATCAGTAGAGTGGAGAGGAGAGTGGTCTGGATGAGTGGTAAGAAATCCAAATCTCCTGATGTTGAGGCAGGGAGGCAGGCAGGTGCGTGGAGTGAGCAAAAACAATGACCATGAAGACTGTCGATAGCTCCAGCGCCCAAATGCAGGTTCTATGGCGAGGATTTGTGTCTGGTAACCTGGTGAGTAGCTATGAATGAGAGGTACAATGTAATGCAAGGCAATTTACTATGATGTTTACAAAACACAGTGGTGGCCTGCACTAGCTGTGGTTAGCTGGGAATCTGGCCAAGAGAAGTTGAGAGCGCTGGCCTTATAAGTCAACAGCTTAATTACCCATAGTTGAGAGTAATGAGCAGGAACACAGGAACTGCCAGCTCTGTGGAAAAACACTGGCACTCACCCAGACCATAACACATTGAATGTTTAAAATATTTTCAATTTTTCTTTTGTTTTTTTTTTTTACATAAAACTTACAGCATAACAATGTGTGTTCATGTTTGTGTAACTGTCCAGAAAGTTCCTCTATGTTTTCTTTCCTTGTCTCCTCACTGTATATAGTTTGACAAATGACTAAATTGCTGCTTCTGTTTCTAGCTCTAATCACTGCACACATGTACTTTTCCCACAGATTGTGGATTGCTCGGACACATCTGACACTTCCATCTCTTTGGTCAACCCTTCTGCTTTTTTTTTTTCATCTGGCCGAGTTGTGGCATTTATCATCATACACCTTTCCATTGCTTCAGTGATTGGGTTTGCAGTTGCAGCAACATTCTAGTCAACTTCTCATGTGTGATGTGAAAAGCTCCTGTGAGAACTCATTGACGAAGACACATCGTGCACTGGTGACACTACTCTTGATTTGAGGGTGCTGACCCCTGAAAAAGGTGTAGGCATTAAGGGTGGCAATGTCAAGAATGTACCACAGCACCATGGGTCCACTCTGTGTTTGATACTTGCGGATGTAGGTACCAACCATCTGCTCCATGGTGTGTACACCTTCTTTGCCCTTGTGGTAGAATGTGATCACTCTTGTCTTTTTTTCCTTTCTGGTATTTTCATCAACCATTTTATTGTGACACATTATGCTCAGGAATACAACAGCTATGTGACATAGCTGACCATTGTAAAGTTTCCAATGAATCTAATTATGTCCCTACTATTGTAGGGACTCTGGTGTAGACTGAGGATCCTTCTCCAGGAGACGGCATAAAGGCACAACAAAAACAAAGTTATCTGTGGTGATGTTATGCCCTGTGTTTCTGAATCTACTGCACAACCTCTGGACAATATTTCCCCTTTGATAGTTCTGAACCTTTTCTCCTGGTTATATTCCCATATAAAATATTTCCATCTATTGCATAGGAGATGTGTGCATCACAAAACCAGAAGATGGCATGTAGTGAAGCTAATGCGTACGTTTAATAAGATCTTTAGTCACTCATCTCTGCTTCCCAGGTGTTTGTGGCTAATCTAAGATTTATATCACTTCCACCTTCTGACACTGTAAAGCCGATTGTGAGATCACTACTCCAGTCATCTTTCTGCTGAATTCTTTACATCAATAAATCATGTTCAATTCCTTCTAACAATCTCTCCGTATTGCACTGTCAGCTCCCATTGCGTTTACTGAATTGACCATGTGTGCGTTACAAACCCAGAGGATCTTAAGGCCATACTAGGGCTTGTCTGGCATGTACTGAAGAAACTTTCACTTCCCTCCCGATGGTGCAAGCTGTTTGTTTGCAGTGACACAATCACCGATGAATTGCTCTCTGTTATCTGTTTATTGTTGCTGTGTAAAATAACTCTGTGAGACACTGTGGTCAACAAAATCCATAGTATTGACAGTCACAACTGACAAGAATTAAAGGTTCACATGAAATTTTATAGGAAATAAATGTGGGTCATTTTTAAACCACTTATAGAAGTTTAGGGTAGTAATACAAAAAGAGCAATTTTGTCAGATTTATAAAAGATAAGTCGAAAAATGTAAATGGCCTGATTTTAATAACATGCTTTTGAAGACTAGCTGAAATATGAAATAATAACAACTTTTCATTTGAAAGAATCCCTTATACATCTAAGAACTAATATATGGAGAGCTGTAATATGATATAATTAAGAAAAGAAAAACCCTCCAAGGCATACAAAAAAGAACAAGAATACTGTTAGGTTTTGTATTGTTGATTGTCATTTATGCTTAGAAATATTTAACCATATATGCTTAGAGGTGTATAATCATTGTGTAGTGATAGGATGTGTGATCTTTAGCAGGCTGCAAAGGCTTGGTGTGTATTCCACACTGGAATGCACACCTACATCCTAGGAGCATGAGAGAGGTCGTACCTTGTCTTATTGTTTTA
>NW_005187976.1:132838-135588 GCF_000239375.1 Pundamilia nyererei
AACATGAAGAACTTTGCCTACTTGGTGTTCAATGCTTTTGCTGTGTAATTATATTGTCTTCAACGTTCCAGCGAATAGGTTCAAGCTACAAACCTATCAAATACTATGGAGGAAATTTATATCAGTGTTAAAGTGGGAACCCAAAGACTCGAATGGAAATACAGAAAGTTTCCACCGAGGTGCAAAACACTGGTTACACTCAAGAACAGGATGGCCAGATTAGGTTAAAAAATATGCACAGTTTTCGAAATAAAATATTTTCAGACAGATGAAACCAAGATGAACTTGCACCACAATCATGAGGCAAAATTATAGTTAAAGATCAGATAATAACTTAAGATGCATGCAGGATTATCTGCCAACCATGATGGGGGCAATGGTATGGTTTAGGTGTAGCATGAAACTGCATCTCTAGTATTTATTGACAATGTGACTGCAAATAGAACATACAAGTTTCTTGAAAACAAAGAAATGAGATAAGAAAGGCCGAGCTAGTCAAGCCATCAGAGCATGCTTTCAGTTATTACACACAAAACTGAAGGCATAAGAGACCCACAAACAAGCAGCAGTTGAAGGTGGCTGCAGTAAAGGCCTAGCAGAGCATGTCAACCACAGGAGGAACCACAGCTTTTCCCCTACCCGTTCTGATCTTGATCATATTCATGTCCTTGCATGTTTTGCTTCTTAAGCTTTACCAAAATAAATACTTTGTGTTTTATACACCAGTCTTGAGTCAAACTCAAGTGGGTTTTTTTACATTTATTTTTAAGACTTTTACTCTGGCCTACAAGATGCTTATTCAAATACTTACGGTTTTCATTGTTATTATTGTATTAATCTGTGTATAAAATTATTATGCACATAATTAGGACTTTAATACACTTAATTGACATAAAGATCTAAAGAGTACTTTAATTATTAATGACGTTATCTTGTTAATTGATTAAGTGATTCAACAAAAACTGTATTAGTCATTTACTGACGGCAGAATTCACATCAATCAGACACAAAATTGAAAACCACTGAGAGGTGAATCATTTTGTTCCAGTGTCATTTTCTGCTACAATGCCTCAGGTCCTGTAGTAAATTTCTTGAACACATAACTTTCGTAGTTGCTTAACAGATAGTAGGCCACATAATTAAGACATTTGTTTGCAAAATATTGTGTGTCTGCTTTCTCACAGCACCTACAAACAGTGTCAGAACCCCACTGACCAACTTCCCCTATGTACTCTAATGTTCCCTTTTTACTCTGTCAGCAGTTCATCAGTGAAGTGAATCAGCAAAAAGCAGGCACTTTATCACTTTGAGTGGTTCGGTCAGAATGAAAACTATACAGTAACACTGCAGTAAATACAATTAAGCAGCAGACAGCTGATTGTTGATACCTGAGCTTAAGAGTTCCAAACAATAATTATCTTCTCTTGCGAATTCTTTAGTTACTGTGTTATGATATAACGCCACGAGATTTAAATCCCCTTTGTCTAATGGAATTAAGACTGAATAACTGACAGCTTGGTGAAATGTTTACTGTATGTTTAGTAGATTTTTAACATGTGCAGGTAATACCATGACTGCCAAATCCTGTTCATCTAAAAAAAAAAAATTTGCAAAACTGCAGATTTAGACAAATTTACAGAGCAACTGGACAGTTTTGAAACACTTATGGCCAACGATAAAGTTCGTACTTCCCCTGTAATTAGATGGAATTACAGTGCATTTCATTTGCAATTTTCATTTGCAATTACAGAAAATAAGGAAATTATTGAACTGTAAGTAATGTTAAGTACTGCTTAAGTCATTTTAATTTTTAAGTAATTTTCTGATAGTGTAGGGGAAAACGAACAATTATTACTCATCTTATAAGCATCTTGTCAGAGTACTTCTAAAAATGCAGCTAACTTGATCTGTTATGTGCTATTTGCAAAATATATGCAGCTTATTCTGTGTTGACCTGCTGTGTCTGGGTAAACTGGTGGACTGCACAAGTGTACTTCATTTTGTCAGTTGGGGAGGTTTGTCTTGAAAGGAAGGGAGGCTTAGCAGTTATTTCAGATGTTTACACTCAATATTTATTCAGATTTAATGGAAAGAGAGATGTCTCATTAATGTTTTATTTTGGCCATGTTCTAGTGGTTGCTGACAGATCTTTGATGCTGAGACATCTTCTCATCCTCTTCCCTCATCTTTCCTGGGTTGGGTTTGAGACTTGGAGCCCAGTGTTGGGTCCATCTGATCCTCCCCCATGAACAGCACCTGCTCCTCTGTATTATCATTCTTGCCCTTCTGTTCATGGCCTGGCACCTTGGTCTCATCTTCTTTGCCCTTGGGCTCCTTGCTGGTCAGCCGAGTTGAGGTCCTGCTGGGCAGGACAAAAGACAAAATCTAAAGGTAATAGTAGCTTGAAAAACGAATTAATATCAGAGCACCAAATGTGATTGTTTGAATCAGTACAGGGTCATTTTCCTCCTCAGGCTCAGCTGAGGCTAATGCATCAGGTGAGGAAAAAACTGTCACATGTATAAATTTAATTTCTGTTCATATGATCTAATTATAATATAATAAGATATACTCATCATATACTCATCATAAGATATACTCACTCCAAACACTCTAAACCAAGGCACAATGTACATTTCAAATTCCTTTAATTTTAAATATGTTTATATTGTCTATCCTGTAAAATAGTCAGATGTCTATTCACATTAATGTACAGAATTCACCTGCTTGCTGCTACTACTGCACATTCA
>NW_005187976.1:136734-138384 GCF_000239375.1 Pundamilia nyererei
GGGTGAAGTGTCTTGCCCAAGGACACAACGACCGAGACTGCCCAAGCCGGGGCTCGAACCGGCAACCTTCCAATTACAAGGCGAACTCCCACAATCGCCCCAGAAGAAATAAGTTTATCTATTTCATGTTTGTGTATTTTGTTACATTTAGTGAGCCAGTGACATTCATTATCCAAGTTGTAGCTGACCTTAATACCATTTTAGATTAAAAACCAGAGATGGGTAAAAACCTTTCCAGGCTGAAAATTGAATTTGAGGTTTTATGCATCACTTTTCTGTAAGGGAAATTGCTTCAATTTTTTTTTTAAACATTATTAAAAAAAATTCTTCACATTTACAAATCTGTTGTATGCTTTCATGACTGTGGATTACAATTTTACAACTTAGAAAATGAAATAAGTTTATAATAGGAGTGTGAATGATCATTATTCCGTATTATCAACAGGCAAAACTAATTTTGCTTTGGGCTCTGACTCTTTCAGCTCTCTGAGGCCATCCCAGGCATTTTTTGTGATCTGTATCACATACTAATGTTTCAAGAATTAGTGAACATATGAAACATTCACACAATTTTAGACCAAACTTTGAACCTAACCCACTGTGGACCAGCTTATGTTAACCATGAATATCTTTGGTGATCTGGGCAGAATAAAACATCATCTTCAAGACACTGAAAACTGACTTTAAGCTCAACATACCACACTACCCTTTGTAATACACCTACCCAGGATTTACTGGGTCACAAAACCCTTTCTGAGAATTCTGTGACTGTACTGCAAACACAAAGCATGTAGTTTTTCAACAACCGAGCAACCCAATTTTGGTGGCTATTGTCAAAGTTGGCAGACAGGAGCCAACATGCAGGACTCAGAAAACAAGAAACAAACTTAAAATCAGCTTTAATTACAAGACAGATCAGGAATAACAAACCCCAAAGTACTACTTTTCGGAGAAAAAAACCCTATAGCAAGGCAGGGCACCAGTAGATAAATAGTGTATGAACATGATGACAAGAAAACTAATTTTAAAAATGCTACAGTATGTGGAGGTTTTGAGTCTTCTGCTGAAACTTCCTGAGTTTCACGTAAACTAGTTCGTTATTGGACAGCTGCGACATCTATTTATACACTTTAATAGTTACCTAAAAACAAAAGATGTGAAAGCAGACATGTTAACTTTCACCTGTGCATACACTGTATCCTCCTGCTGTCCTTTGTCCTGATCTGATGCTTCATTTCTCAGCACAGAGAAGCTGATCTCTCCATAATGGATGTTTTCTTCTTCTTCTGATTTACTTGCTGGCTGCTGACTGGAGGTTTGGCTCTGCTGGAGCAGGTCAGGTTCACCCAGCTGCCTGCTGACACCAAACCTGATGGACTGATGGATGCTGAGGTGTCTTTAGGAGAATCTGGAGAAAAAAATAAGAAAGTCATATCCCACAAATCATGTTATCCTATAGGATTCAGTTCAACAACAAACTCTGATTGTCTTACATGAAACACTGAGAGTCTCTTCTGTCTCTGCTGTCTTGGTGTCGTTTCCTTGGTTCACAGGATATCTGGCAGAGCAGCTGATCTTCTTTCCATCATGTGTGTCTGACAGAGTGATGTTCTGCTGGATTTTAGTTGTAAAGCTTCCATCTGTGTATTG
>NW_005187976.1:140865-149942 GCF_000239375.1 Pundamilia nyererei
CATCCGCTTCTGCCTTCCTACCTCCTCTAGATTGACTTGGCCCACTCACACACTAACCTTTTTCTCATTCATATTTGTATTTGTATCTCAGATTTTCTGTGTTCTTCTTTGTCCTGCAGAAACGTACATACACATTGTGTACGTACACAGGTTACAGAAAATGTGTCTGCAACTTGCTGTTGATGTACTTCCTCATTTTGTTTAAATGTTTCTGCTCGTATTTAATGAGTCATTCTTCATTTGAGCCACTAGATAATACCAGTATTATTTATTGTCAGCAACTATAGCTAAAACTATGTAAGTAAAACACAATAGAGTGGTTGAGTACCATGAGCCTTTTTCCTTGTTTTGTTCATTTTGTTTTTTTTAATACTCTGAGCTGTGTTTGCTCTCCTGGTGTCAGGGCTCTGTGTGCAGGCGGATGGAGAGGAGGATCCAAATGCGAGACTCGGACACTGAATACAACTCAAAACCTCAGCTTTATTGCTGGCACGAAAACAAAACATGAAGTGAACACTGAATACTGAGAACAGAAACACACAGGCATAATCTGATGATTATCCCCAGAGGAGCAGGTTATTCTTCCTGGCTGCAAAAGATAACAGCTGGAACAGTCTCTTGTGCTTGCCTTTGATAATCAGATTGTCCATTACTCCCAGTATAAGACAGAGAGGGTCCAGAGGAACAACATAGCTGATAATAACTGAAAGTACCTCTGGAATTATATAGCATTATATAGCTTTTTAGCATTATACTGTTTAAACATTATACTTTTAAGCAGGCCTCTGTGTGACCTTGGGAGCAAGAATAGTTGAAGCAACATTACAGAAAAAAGATGCATAGAAATAGCCCAGAAGTTGCAATAGATAAGAGGGGGGCAAAAGGGAGACATTAAGAACAGTCTAACACATTAGGTAAGTATAGACAAAAAGCAGACTGAGGAGGAGAGCGTAAACACCCGGCACAACACACACTTGACACCTACAAAGCGCACACTCATGACACTTGACATGACCCCCACACACACACCCTTACAGTGCAGACAGGAACACACACACATTGCAGACAAAGACATGTACATCACACACACACATATTCACAATTAAGATATGCAATAAGAAAGGGGTTAAAGGTAGGGCCATACCTTAAAAGGAAAGGTAGAAGACGAGAGATGAGGAAGAAGCTGTTTTGATCGAAACTGTGTATGACGTATAGGCGAACGTGATAACAGAATAACAGGAAAGGTGGGAGGTAAATAAGGAACTTTGGAATATTATAAATGTAACAGTTCGAAGGACTGCCCTTGGAACCTGCAAGACGCTTTATGCTGATCTTCTGCGCAGGGGTTGAAATAAAGAAGTTGATTTATTGAAGAAGTCTGTCTCGAGTCGTTCGTTGTGGTTTTTCACCAGGTAGATAAAAAGATTGGGAGAGGCGTCAGCACGCCGACATACCTTTGCAACATCTGACCAGAAATATTGAATTTTCACACATGACCAAAAACAATGCACAAAGTCACCCTTCTCTGCATTATACTTCCAGCATAAAGGGGAGGAGTTTACATCTATTTTACTTTTTAAAGAGGGTGTGATGTATGCCCGATGAACAATTTTTAACTGAATAGATTTAGCCCAATTACAGACAGATATCTTAGAGGCACAGGCCCAGATCTCCTGCCAGTCTGGATCATTTATTGAGCAGCCTAGGCCTCTTTCCCAGGCCTGTTTAGCAGCCAGGAAGCGAGGGGCTGAGCTAGAGTTAAGAACCTTGTAAAAGGAAGGATTTTCCAGACTGTTGGGGGGACAAAGCATCCTCCACTGCGGACCTAGTAGGGTCCAACAATAGGGTGGTGTCATTAATTATAAAGTGCCTCAGTGGCAGGTATCTAAAGAATTCCACATTTTGAATGCCAAAACATTGTTGGAGCTGCTGAAAGGAAAGAAGGGTCCGGCCTCTAAACAGATCACCCAAGTTAACCAGCCCCAGATTAGACCAGACCACAAAACCCCGGTCCAGACATCCAGGCAAGAAATAAGGGCCATTCATAACAGGAGCCAGGGAGAATGTCAAATGGGCCCGACCCTCCAAAGCACGGCCAATCCTCTAGGCCTTGACAGAGCATAGGGTAATAGGATTGTTGGAGAGTGTTTTGACTTCACTGATCTCTTTAACAAATGAATTAAACAGGGGACATTCTATGGCTATGTCAAAGAGTAGAGGACTAAGAGGATCGCCCTGCCTATTCCCACACGGGAGAGCAAAATTGCTGGAGTGCATCCTGTTAGTTATAACCGTTGCGACTGGGGAGTTATAGAGAACTTTCACCTAATTTACAAAGATTTCACCCAATCCAAATTCCTCTAAGGCAAAAAAATTGATATGACCATTCAACGCGATCAAACGCTTTTTCTGCATCAAGAGAGAGAACAAGGAATGGCTCATCAGAATTTTGTGAAAGATGAATAACATTGAGAAGTCTCCTCATGTTATCAGAGGATTTAACAATGGAGGCCTTTAACAAAACCTGTTTGATCCTCATTAATTATATAGGGGAGTACCTTCTCGAGTGGCAGGGCTAATATCTGAGCCACTGATCTGGGGCTGTCAGACACTGAATTATTAACAACAATAATATTATTATTAACATCTACATAATCATAACATCTTGTTTTCTGCATCGAAGCCCAGGGCAAACACAACATTGATATTCTCACCTTTATTCACAGCAGCCGCCGGATATTTCACCACATATAAACTCACCCATTTACTGGCGCCCTTAAACATGCAGAAATACACACAAAACACACAATCTGCCTCATCCAGGAGAATGAACGCTATCAGCCCTTTTCTTTTACCTTCTACCAAGAAGACAAAGTAAGGTCTCTGTGATTTTATTCTTTAGTTAAGATTGCATGTCAATCTTATTGTATTTGACATTGCTGTTCGTTTTTACCGTACTGTTTTTCCATTTAAGAACATTTTTTCTTATTTTTTTTAATATGTCATGTAAATATAATAAAAGGGATTCTTTTAAAAAAAATGTTTGTACAGATGTTGCTTTTTAGCCAAATTATTAAAACATTGCAATTTCTAAAATGCAACCAATGAGCAGTTTAATTTCAAAGATCTTTCTTTGTTTTTTTTTAATGTTTGATGTTGCTCATTTAAAAGCAGATCTTGAAAGCCAGACTTTTGTGGTTCAATATATTGGCTTCTCCTTTTCTCATTAGTGTCAACAGGTTAAGTGTAAATGTGTCTTTGTAAAGTATCTCTGTCTGCAGTGATCTGACAGACTGTGAATGACTGAAATGAGATTTGCAATAAAGAGGAGACTCAGTAAAATATTTGTTAAGTTAAGTTCACAGATTGCAGTGTCACAAAACTCATCACCGAACAGGCTGCATCACCTATGAAAACACAGCATGAAACACAAATGTCTCCATTTGTTCAAATAAATTAACTCATCAGTTCTTCTTCACCAGTGAAGTAAATCAGCCACAAACAGACACTTTATCTTTCATGATATGTGGAGTGGTGCCTTCAGCACAAACAATTCACAGTAACACTACAGTGTGGTTTTTGTAGAGCAGACAGTTGATTATTGATAAAAGCCCAATATAGTGATTATTTTATATCTGCTATGAGCAAATGTTAAGGCCAGTCAGAGATTTGGATCCTAACATGTTAACTAAGTTAGCAATAGGATTCACATCCAAATGTTAACATTACTTGAGTACTATACAGATGTTTGTGTCAGATATTAACACTGCTGATCTCTGAGATGTGTGTTCTCTTCTTGCAGACACTTTAATTATTAGACTGTGATGCAGCTCTGTTCATGTGAACTCTTAGTAAATAAATAAATATGACCTATAGACCAGCTTTTCTTTAAAAAAAAAAACCTCCTCAAACAATAAAACAAATCCATTAAAAGAGAAACTGGCACTACAAAAAGTGTCGACCCTAATATATAAAAAAAGAGTGAAATTTGAAGACAAAATAAAATTTTTATCCACTTATTTAGATATGAAAAAGACATCCCACGTTTCATATCATTAACAATATAGAGTAAACTTTTAGAATAATTATATTAAATATCACACAAAAACACATTACATTGAATAAACATATTTTATTTAATGTGTTTAATAAATTTACAGACGTGTTTTGATGCCAGTTTCCCTGCAGTCTTTTAAACAAATTACCTGTGAAGAAGTCTTACATTAATTTATATTAAATCATACAAGAGCACACACAGCATGCCAGCATTCAAATACTGTATGAACATGATAATAACTAAAATAATAATAAAAAATAGCTACATTGTGTAAAAGTTTTTAATGTTCAGTCTTCTCTGCTGTCATGTGAATTAGTTCTTTATTGGACTGCAGTGAAATTAAAGTTGAACATAAAAAGCTGGAGGATGTAATTTTTTTTTAAGTTAATAAAAATTTTGACTTTTGTGTGTGTGTGTTTTTTAATACGCTGCGTTAATGTAATGTTATAACTTTTTCTTCACCTCAGCGTACAGTTCCCCTTGGCCATCAGCACGCTCTGTGTTTTTTGGCTTGTTGACTTTCACCTGTGCGTACACTGTATCCTGCTGCTGTCCTCTGTCCTGCACTGAGTCAGAGGATGCTTCATTTCTCAGCACAGAGAAGCTGATCTCTCCATAATGGATGTTTTCTTCCTCTCCTTCTGATTTCCTTGCTGGTTCTTCAACAACCGACTCTTCACTTCTTTGATTCTATAAAATAGAAACAAATAGAAAGGTTCATTTGAATCTAGTGAGCAGACTCTGGTGGAGGTACAAGTGTAAATAACTTTCTGAACACAGTTCAGTAAATTACAGAGAAGTTGAGTATTTTCTTACATGAGTCTGTTGTTGAGTTTGATGCTTTGACTTTAAGCACCTGGAAGATATAAGAGGCTGTTAAACTAACTATCCTCTGTTTTAGGTTAAATATATTTGTGAGTAAACAGATAATTTCACGTTCAGCTACCATGTCAGTGACAGAAATTGATCATGTTTTCTAATGTGATGTAATATTTACCAAACAAAGATGATCAAGCAAAGTAACATAATCCCAAGGATTCCTCCAAGAAGTGACCAGAGTGGGAATCCTGGTAGAAAACCAATATCAAGATGAAACAACACACGATGTGAAACAGATCGTGAGGTTCTTCTTTTTCTTTTCCGTTATATTACCATGATTTTTAATTTTACACTTTGTACAGCACTATTTAGAAAAAACAAAACACTTCAAGAGATTTAATGAGTTACTCAATAAACAAAGAAGAAAAAGTTAGATAATAGCATGAAACAGTTCAGTGGCATGAGCCATTACCTTTAATAGCCACATGAATCTCTGCTGATGTCTGATTACCCAGATCATTAGTGGCCACACAGTAATAAACTCCTCCATCTGTTACACTGAAGCTGTAAATCTCTCCTTCAGATACTTTCACAGCTCCATCTCTGCTCTTCTTGAACCAGGTGAAGTTGCTGACTGGAGGTTTGGCTCTGCTGGAGCAGGTCAGCTTCACCCAGCTGCCTGCTGACACCAAACCTGATGGACTGATGGATGCTGAGGTGTCTTTAGGAGCATCTGGAGAAAAAAATAAGAAAGTCATATCCCATAAATCATGTTGTCCTATAGGATTCAGTTCAACAACAAACTCTGATTGTCTTACATGAAACACTGAGAGTCTCTTCTGTCTCTGCTGTCTTGGTGTATTTTCCTTGGTTCACAGGATATCTGGCAGAGCAGCTGATCTTCTTTCCATCATGTGTGACTGACAGAGTGATGTTCTGCTGGATTTTAGTTGTAAAGCTTCCATCTGTGTTTTGCTCTATTTTGTTGTGAGAGTCTTGTTGGAGATTCCAGGTGAGTTGAGGAGGGGAGTGTGGACAGGGAGTGAGAGCTGAGCAGGTTATAGTGACAGACTCCTTCTCCTTCAGATCACCTGGGATTGCAATATTGGGCCTCCAAGGAGAATCTGTGGTTTCACATCAAGCTCAATTTTTACACTGATAATACAGGAAACACAGTCAAGTAACAGATGAAGATGAGTGTAGTTATGTTAAAGTCTTAATTTTACATGTTCATGCTGTTCAGTCAGGAAATTATTTTATTCTGAGTTTATTATTTCCTCCATGTAGGAGAAATACCTGAGCTTTGGAATCAGCACAGTAAGCAAACTTTGTTTTTTTTATTTTTGCACTTAAAAATTTTATAACAAAGAAAACTGGACAACACATTTTTAACTGCCAAATATAAAGTTAGTACATTTATATCTTAGCTGTTAATATTCAAATCAGATTTTTTTTTATTATCAACAATAAAATGAAAACTTTCTCACCTTTAATTGTTATTTTAAGAGGATCACAAGCAGCTGTTGCTCTGAACGGCCAGTTCATAATTCTGAAGTAGTATGTGTTTGTATAATTTGTGGTTAAGTTGGAAAACAGAGTGGTGCAGTTTTTCTCCTTCAGGTTTCCTGTAATATTCATTGGATACATGTTAACTGTCCCACTGCTGTTGAAGATCTCATTGTTTGGAAATATATTAACATTGGAGTGATTTTTAATCCACACTCCAGAAACAGGTCTTGTGCTGTCAAACTTTTCTGTTCCGGTTTCACTAAAGTTACATGGGATTTGTAAACAAGATCCACTCAGAGCTTCCATCTCTGTTGGTGCAGTGATGAACAGGTTTGAATCTTGAGGACAATCAGCCAAAGTACCTGGAAAAATTAAAACAAACTCATACACATGATGGGAAACAGAATTATGATACACTGAGTTTATTAGACATGTGTTGCAGTTCAGTTTCAGTTTTATTTGTCATATGCAAGTTAGCACAGGGTCAACATTGCAATGAAATGTATTTGACGAGCAGAAGACAAGTCACAAGACAAATGGAATATTGCACATGACATAAAGTGGCAGGAGTGAGCAGCAGCACAAACTGAGCAGTACAAACTTTTTGAGTGGCAGTTAGTACAGTATTGCACGGAGTGATGTTTTTTTTCTCTAAAGTATCTCTATCTGCACTGATCTGTCAGACTGTAAATGACTGAAATGAGACGACTCACTTGGAATAAAGAGGAGACTCAGTAACATGATGCCTGTCATGATGTTCACAGACTGGACTGTCACAAAACTCATCACCTGTATAAAAAAAACATAAGATCACATAAAGGTTTAATTAAATCAGGAACTTGCATTGTTTTATAGAGCAATACAAAATTTACATTTATTTTAAATCAGACAAACAA
The DNA here is from genome assembly GCF_000239375.1 of Pundamilia nyererei. Classification (NCBI taxonomy): domain Eukaryota; kingdom Metazoa; phylum Chordata; class Actinopteri; order Cichliformes; family Cichlidae; genus Pundamilia; species Pundamilia nyererei. Next base: position 148,147 of record NW_005187976.1, read on the forward strand.
AAATAAAGCACTTCTTATTATTGTGATATAAAAATCTTGTAAGATGCAATAAATGTTTTCTTACCTAATAATCAGACTGCTACAGAGGAGAAATGACAAAATAAAAGTCCGTGTGTGATTCCAGCAGAAACACAGCGAGTGAAACACTTCTCCGTTTAGATGTTGTAATGTCAAAGCAAACAGACCTGTGAAGCTTTTGTCTTTCTTTTTCAGTCAGTCTGCCTTTTATGTTCCCATTATGCACATGTTGTCAGTTTAGTAGCCACCACTTCCATCTGCCTGTTTATAGATTCACTTGACCGCCCACTCACACACTAACCTGTTCCTCATTCTCTCATTAATATTAGTATTGGTGTCTTAGCTTTTCTGTTCTTCTTTTTGTGTCTCTGTACTGACACAGGTTACAGCTTTGTGTTGATCAACTTCCTCGATGTGTTTAGATCTTTCTGCTTTTATTTAATGATTCCTTCTTCAGTTGATCCACTCGGCCAATAGATGTCTAAATGTTTTTATATTTATTGTTTCTAGTGTGTTTCCTTCAGCACCAAAATAATCGCATATTGAGAGAAAGTAATTATGGAGAGAAGAAAACAGTTGGAAAAACAAAACGCAATGAACAGAATATTACTGACAAAGTGACAGCAAAACTAAAGAAAGGTGCCAGAATAGACAGTCTATTGCAGTTTGTTCTGTATGGGGCTGCAAAGCTGCAGACCAGTAAGGCTGCCTATGTTGATGCCTGTCTGCCAATGAAAGAACAAGCACTGAGCACATGAGCAGAACTGGATTATGGAGTAATTAAAGAAGGTGGTTTTGCCTGATGGGTCACATTTTCTTTTACATCATATCGATGGCTGGATGCATCACTTAGTTGGGGAACACCTGGTAGCAAGAATCTCTATGAAAATAAGGGAAGCTGGCAGAGACAGTGTGATGAACCAATGTTCTGCTGGGAAACCTTGGGTTCTACCAATCATGTGTATCTTACTGTGACATGTATCACCTCCATAAGCATTATTATAGACCATGTCCACACTTTAATGGAGACTGTATTCCCTGATGGCTGTGGTCTCTTTCTGTAGGATAATGCGCCCTACACAAAGTAAAAATCATTTAGGAGTGGTTTCACAAGCACAACAATGAGACTGAGGTGTTGACTAGGCCTCCAGATTTTCCAGATCTTAATCCGATCAAGCAACTGTGGGATGTACTGAAGAAACAAGTCCTATCCATGAAGGCCCCACCTCACAATTTACACAAATTAAAGCATCTTGGCGCCGATACCTCAGCCCACCATCAGCAGTTTCGTGGAGTCCATACCTCGATGAGTCAGGGCCGTTTGCTGCTGCTGGCTCGAGCAGCCCGTCGCCGCTCTCGGCTGGAGAGTCTCCTCCGCTACTCCCGGCTGGCGCGGCAGTGGCGCCTCCACCTCCAGCAGGCACAGCCCCTCTCGCCCCTTGTCCACCTCCGTCTTAAGCATTTCTTTGACCACTCCGAGCTGGAACGGCCCTTCCCGGAGCGGCTTCTCTTCCTCCGGTCGGTGTGGACCCTCGTGCGTCTCCTCCACTGCTCCTGGAAGGAGCAGCCCTTCACCCAGCTGTTCCCCCTCCTCCGTCAGGCGCAGACTCCCGCGCGCCTCGTCCCCCACCACCGGCTTCCGAGGTGCCTTCCGCCATCTCCGCCATCTCCGCCATTCTTCTTAGGTGGCGCTCGGTCTCGTCCCGTAGTTCTTCCTGCTGACGGTGAACCACCGCTGCCTGCTTCCGCTGCGTGGCCGCCAGCTCGGCCACCATTCT
>NW_005187977.1:0-6259 GCF_000239375.1 Pundamilia nyererei
TCTCTCTCTCTCTCTCTCTCTCTCTCTCTCTCTCTCTCTCACTATTTTATATATATATATATATATACACACACACACATTTGATGACTATACTAAACTTTATTTTGCTATGCAATTGAATCTGGTAAAATTTCTTTACTTCTTTCTTCATACTGTACTTGTCCCAGTAGTAATTTTACACCCTGTTAGAATGTGCTTTATTGCCTTAAAAAACTACAGCCCCTGTGGGAGAACACAGGAAGTGACATCATTTGTTTTTGGAGGGAATTCAACTGTGGAAAATGAGGTAAGATTCAACGGTCACTCTCACTTTACTTTTTTTTTCAGGATATTTTTGGTTCACTTTTGCAAACTAGCTAACTGTGCTAAGCTAATGGTATGGACCTGTTCCTAAATGGTTTGTTCCACTTTTCAACTTGTGCTTTTATGAAAAGGTGGCGTATTCCTTGAATTATGTTACTGGTCCTTGTTCATGTTTGATGTTGTGTGCTCCATTCTGGTATTTTACAGCTGCTTGCATGTTTTCTTTTTTTTGTTAATGATTTTTTGTTTCTTGTTTCTGACGTACTTTTTAATGAACAAACATATAAGAAGCAAAGATGAACCGTAGATGTTTACTGTCAGTTTTGGCTGGCGGTCATAGGTTCTGTCTGTTAGGATGCTTGGGTCGTTGACCCAGGGTTTTTGAGTTTATTATTTATTATTTCTAGTCTTTGGTTTCTTTGAGTTCTGTCTTATGGTTTATGTCTCTGTCTTCTCTAGTTGCTCTGTCTCCCCTGTCAGCTGTATCCCCTTGTCTAGTTCGCGTCTCTGTGTATCCTTAGTTGCTATATCCCCGTGTCCAGTCAGTGTCTGTCTGCCCTGGTCCCACGTCTCTGTTCCCTCTGTTGTAGTGCCTGCATGTGAGTCTGTGTCTTTTGTTCAGTCTGTGTTATGGGTTTCCTGTTTTACTTTGAAAGTCCATGTCTGATGTTAATGTGTCTTGTTTTGCTTCCTTTGTCTCGTTAGGCCTGATTTGCCCCAGCTGTGTTTCCCTCCTGTTACCCATTCCCTGATTGCTTCCTCTGTGTATTTGAGCCCTGTGTTTCTCTGTGTCGCGATCTACCGTTTACCTAGCTGTGTGTTCTGTCAGTCCTCCGGTATAAGTTTATTTTGATTTTTTTCCAGTTATGTTATATTTGAGTTTAACATTAAAGCTGTTTTGAGTTCACATCTGGCTCCGGAGTCTGCACCTTGGGTCCTATTCCTGTCTGCACACAGCCTACACATTACACTGTCCAATAATATGATGTGAGACTGGAGTAAAAGACATCCATGGATTGGCACTTTATTAAAGAAGGAGCATGATAACAGCACAAACACTAACTACAACTAAACAAAATGCCTTCCTTTTATACTCTACCTTTTCAGGTGAGCATCCGGAATAGCCCAAGTATGGGGTTAACTAATCAACATGAAAACATAACCCTCCACACAAGCAAACATACAATAACATTAAAGCACATAACAAACATATACATATTTCCAACACGTACTATAAACAAACCAATAACATAAGCTTCATCCGTTACTTTATAAATTAAAACCCTCTTTAACCACACTCCCTAACCTGGCACACTGGTCTGCTCCAGGAGCTCTTAAACAGGTGATTGAGCCGCTTTCACTCTTTTGCTCCACATCCTGCAAGAAGCAGCCAGGACAGGTGAGTACCTTTATAAGTTCTCATTTCACATATATTTAGGTTATTGACATATGATTAACTGTAAACAGCTCTAACTTTGGCTCTTCTCTGACACAGGTAGGCCAGTCCCCCTGTCTCTTCACCTTCACAAGCTGTCAATTTAATCGTATGTCAAAATAAACCTAATAAAAGACTCCATAAGAACGAATGTGTTTTCTTTATTACCCTATTTTAAATTCCCAATCCACCCATTTATCATTAACAATGCCAACAAGGTAATGGAACCCCTGGTCTCCATTACATTTACTCAGATGTTAAAATTGAAAACACTGATGTTCCATCCTGTTTGGAAAAATGTTTTTATGAAATGAAATGAAAAAGATTACTGAACAGTACCAATAAGCGTTGTGAAAATTTTTGTGCCAAGTTGAGAAGACAGGAACATTAAATGCACACATATGTATATGTTTTTAAAACTGCAAGTATTTTCCATGCCGTCGGAAAACATGGGTTAAAATAAACTGGTTTTTGTATAATACAGACCTGTGATATATGTTATTAAATAACTTGTTACAGTTTCAAGAATAAAACATTATATTACCAAAAGGGACATACTTTGTCTAAAGTCACTATTGATCAATATTTACATGTTTAACTATTTATGGTCTATATGTAAACGTCCCTAACAGGGTGGAACACAATCAGAGGCCATGTTTAAGAAAACTACCTGTAATTACTATCTTATCTATCCCTGAGCTTCACCATAATGGATTACATATAGTTAAACGTGTCAGTATTAAAACAAATAATAAAATATAACACAATAATAAAACATATTAATGCATGCTCAATCATCCAGGTATGTCTGTGAAGGTTCTCAGTCATCCAGGTCATCGTAGTCTAAGGAGCTTGGAAAGAAAAGCGTCTGGACTTCTTGAGTTGCTTGAAGACATTTCACCTCTCATCCGAGAAGCTTCTTCAGTTCTAAGGTCAAATGGTGGAGAGTCCCAGATTTAAAACTCCCACTGGGTTTAAATCTGGCTGCAATGGCTGCAATCACAGCATTGTAGATGGTGACAGATGTACCCTTAGGCCCCCTTCCTCGATTCAGAGATGGTCTTTCCCTTTTCATGTAAATGAAAGGGAAAGACTCCGCCCTCAAACCAGCGTTCCTCCCTGTCCAGGATGTTACATCCTCATAATTGAAAGAGTGTCCACTGGCCTGTAGGTGTAAACAGACTGCAGAGTCCTGGCCTGACGAGGTGGCTCTTCTGTGTTGTAGCCAGAGGTTGTTTGGTTTCCCCGATGTATAAATCCTGCCAATCCTCCTGCACTTAACAGCGTGCACCATGATCCTTGGGGTCGACCAATTTTTGGTATTAGTTTAGTTTTTTAGTTTCAGTCATTATGCAAATGTACTGTTTATAAGGTTTGGGGAAACTGCAGTCAGCTGAGACTGAAGAAGTCAACTGGGTGATGATGAAATGTTTCTCCCACTGATGAACAGATGAACAGAATCAACCTTTGGGAATATAAAACATAAATATATATTTTTAAAAAAGGTATGAAGCTAAAATGTTGCCACAAAAAGAATCACCATTTATCAATGCTGCAGCTGGGCGAGCGATCAGCGGCTTTGTCAATAATCTTCATCACATATAGAGAGGACACGTAACGTATTGATCAGCTGATTTCACTCAGTTTGACCTTCAGACGTATGCACCAGTCAGAGCTCCAAGTGCAGTATGGGTGACGATGTTTTTGCAGAGCTTCATCCATACAAATTAAAGAGTCCTTGAACCGCACAGGAGGAGGGGGAGAAGGAGATAAGATAAACCTTTATTATTCAGAGGACGGGGTGGAGAGGACGATGTGGAGAAGACGGGCTGGAGGGAGAGTAGGGTTGAGGCAGCTCTCTTCCTGCAGAGTTCGGCTGTCTCTGATTTGTCAGGTTAAAGTGACCTGTTGTTGATCTCCTAAAATTATAATGTGATGATCGTCTTAGGTGCAGGGCCTTATGTGATGTCATAAGATTGTGATGTAATATCCTGTACGACAACGTAAAAAAACATGAAGTTCAGTGAAAAACATTTGGTTGCAATCACATCGTCCCAGGTGATGTCATTATGGGACATTGTGCCTGGGGGCGGGGTCAGCAGAAAGTGGCGGTGATCAGACCGAAGGTCAGCAGGTAAAGGTGTGATGCCAGAGAGGAGGCGGAGTCCTCAGCGTTCTCCAGGCAGCCGTTCTTCTTCAGACACACCCTCTGCTCGCAGAATAAACCTGAAGGGGCACGTGGCATCATCAAGTTGTTCTGTGACATCATTGCATCTCCCAACCCACCTACACCACCTGAGCTGTGTTTACCTGTGAAGTTTTCAGGACAGATGCAGCGCAGGAAGTCGACGCAGGTTCCTCCATTCCGACAGACCAAACGCTCACTGTCGCACACGTTTGCTGATGGTGAAAGATCATCGATCACCAATTAGCTCATCGATAACATGAGGCGCATCATATTCAGCCCCTCTGTGTACCTGTGCAGCCGGCCCCGCCTCCTCTCCAGGTGTATCCAGGTAGACAGGAGTCACAGCGCCTCCCCGTGGCTCCATCTTTACACTGACAAAGACCCGAGTCCAAGCATCTAGGAGACACGCTGCCGTCTGCGTGGCACTCGCACTCTGAGGACACAACATCCCAAACACGTCTCTGTTACACCTTACATGTACAGTGTAAACAGGACTTATTCATGCAGTTTGCACAATGTCAGTCTGACTCTTACTGTTTCTGACTTCATTCTTACTTTTGTTTGTGTCGCTGTTGTAAATATAAAAATATATAAATTCCTGTGCTGTGTCATAGTAGAAGGCCCTCACCTGTGGCACTCCAACTGTGTTATTTGTTGTTTATTGTGGAGTGGACCATTTTTCCTCTTTGTCATGCTGCTGTAACACGACAATTTCCCCTGTGGGATCAATAGACTATCTATCTATTCACTAGCTGGGACCACATCCTCAGGTTGGACAGTGTTACGGCCCCGCCCATATTTTGGATCACGGTGTTTGGATTTTGTTCCGAGTGTCCTGTGCCAAGTGCCTGTTTTAAAAAGCCTTCTCCAGCACCAGACCATCCTTGGCTTCCAAACCATCTTTGATAAACGTCCGTGTGTGACTTTAGAGAATCATTAAGTTTTGTATGTCGGTTGTAGACACTGTACTGAAGCTGCCTTATTATTTTCTGTACTTTTTGCTCTTGTTTATTAAATCAGGGAGTTGGTTTTTGTTTTTCCCAGGGTTTAGGTAGCACCTCCCTTTTTGGAATAGCTTGCTTTGTTTGTTATTTTGGCCTGTGTTCACCCCAGAGTTAAAGTTTTCAGTTTTTCGTAGCAATGAAAGCACCTTAACCCCTTAGCAGTCCAATTAGTCCCCTAAACCATCCAATGTACCGTGGGCGGTACGTCCGACTGCTAACAGGTTAACCTGTAAACTGGCTTCTGGATATGGCTCTGGGGAGCGAGGCGGGGTCACTTTCCTTTTAACCCTCATGTTGCGCTCCTGTATTCCTAGACTGGGACGTAACAGATTGTGTTTTTAGTAGATAACAGTGGATGGCGTGAGCATGAATTAAGCTGTGGTTTGGGAACTGGCAGTGGCTCCTGGGCAGATCCCCACATACTGACAAAAATGCGTATGAATAGCTTGTAGTGCCACAGTGCAGCAGTGGGGTTGGTCATTTATAGACAGAGAACTGGATGGGGCGTGTACAGAGGTGTGGTCCTGCTCCTGAAAGATAAATGATCTCCATTCTACCTTTTAGGTCTGGCTCAGATGGGTTACTCACTGTGAGATATCAACATAAACTAATGTGATAAGACAACTTCTGACCTGTGGAACATTGTGCTGCCGTTTGATGAGAATACACTTTGGTATCTTATAAAGTCAGAGCTGTGTGAAGACATCTGAGGAGATTTTTACATGTTCGACCTGGTTGTCATAGAAGAGCTCAAGACCAGAGCTACGGTTCAACCTTTAGATGTTTTACAGGTTTCTAACTTCACATTGAGCTCTGTCTCTGTGTTTGTGTGCATGTTACAGACCAACACAGACGTTCTCGTCAGTCAGCGGCAGCGAGGCATTTCGGTAGTAACCAAGGCGACAGTACTGACAATTCTGCCCCCGTGTGTTGTGTTTACAGCTCACACATGTGACCACGTTGATGAAGTCGATGTAGCTGCAGCGGTTGGAGTGACCATTACACTCACAGTCTGAAGGAAAAACACACACACACACACACACACACACACACACACACACACACACACACACACCTGTGTTCAAAGAAGGACCACCCACAGCCCCACCCACACCCCCCGGACATCAAACATAGATTGATGACACAACATGAACTTTGATGGGGAGACATTGTTTTATTAGCGCTCATCATGGTACGTAGTGAAATAAAGGGGGAGGAGTTAGAGCAATGAGGGGCGGGACAAGTGCTGATAGGGAGGAGTCAGTGTCTACTTAAGTTTGTGAAAAAAAATTTCTGGACACGATCAGTGTATCTGGAGGTGGTTAGGGG
>NW_005187977.1:6422-7646 GCF_000239375.1 Pundamilia nyererei
CTTGTGGAGGCTGCCATCTTGCATTTTTGGAGCCAGAGTCTGCGCAGTAGTGACTTGAGGTGGAGCGACTGCGTCACGCTCCCGCCCACACACCCGCTGGACATGGCCGGAAACACGCCCCCTACACTTTTTACGTAGCCCGGCTGCTCCAGTTTTTAGCTGGTTTACCGCGACTGACGACTCGTTAAATTAAGGTAAATACAACCACGTCACTGTTATGAAAAAGAAACACAGCTTATCATCTTATAGTTCTACAACATCTAAAATCACTCTGTTGTTAATTAGTTTGCTAGATTAGCCGCTAGCATACGCACTGTGTTGGAGGCTTGTTGCTAGCTAGCTAGGGATGCTACACACCTGTTACTCTAATAGTCTGTTATTGAATGATTCAGGACTCCTTAGGTTTTGTTTCCATTTTTAGACAGTGATGAGATCAGCTGCACACTCCACAGAGGCCCAGAGTTACTGTTAATATCAAAAATATAACGCTGTCCTTTGAGATTTTAACATAAGACTGTGAGTGTAATGGATGTAAAACTGTTTAAATCTCTATAGCCTGGTAACATGGAAACTTTAAAAACATCAGCAGGAGGTTTCAGTAGTGTAGTCTAATTTGTTCTTTTCATTTAATAATAGAGTCCATATTATATCAACAGCTACATTCACCCTGGAGAGAAACTAGTGAGGGAGACCATCAGGACCAAGCTGGGTTTCTGGGTCCAAAGGTTTGGAGAAACTTCTTGCCTTTCTTTCATCACAGCTGTCCTATGCCAGCTGTTCTGTTGACCCACTGAAAGAGGTTTCATTTAAGAAACACCAGGGGTCCGTTCTTCGTACCTCGCTTACTACATCCAAGATCGAATGACACATCCAAGATCAAATCATCGCGCTAACTTTGAGCTCGCTATCCCAGTTCTCCGAACAAACCTGTTGTTGACGATTAGTACAGCTGGATGAAGTAATGTGAGATCACTGGGTGGCTTAACAGGGGCTACGCATCGATAGTAGAAACATTGATCGGCAACCCTTTGATTGGTCGGCAAAAATGTCGAAGGAGCGCGCTCAGTATTTTTCCGCAGCAGAGCAAGAACTCTTGATTGAGGGATTTCAGGAGTTTCAGAGTGTAATTAAAACGCAAGGGAACACTGCAAAGGCTGCAAAAGCAAGGAGAGAGGGCTGGCAGGAAGTTGCTGACAAATTAAACTCGTAAGTAATTTAATAATA